>NC_056739.1:678618690-678853690 GCF_019279795.1 Protopterus annectens | reverse complement strand
GATACAGCACTTAAGAATGACATATGTTCACAGGCCATGCCAATGGAGGTGAGGGGCCCAATCAACAAACACGTAGCATTACCCCCCCAGCTAGACAGGGGAAACATACAAGCAAACACACAAACAATGTAAACAATCCACTGCTCTCCAGACCACAGGCAGGATACAACCGGGGAGGACACAGTGGACCTGAGAAGAAGAAGTCTAATCATGGAACAGAGACAGGAGCATCCCTTGCGGGACACCCCAAAAATTGTCTTGTTATAGGAGGACACCCATGGGATGACCTTTCAAGGTGGGGCTTATACGTACCCGGACTACAAGGGTGGGAAAGCCTGATGACCCATGGGTACGAGATGGGTCCTGTGAAGTGGAGCGTGGGCAGTGTGTAGTGGTGTGTTTAGACCTGACCTGTACCCAGAGTAAGGATGAGTGCTGTAGAGGAGGTGTGGGTGGGGGAACTATGGGTATGTAATTATGGGTCTAGGCGTGCAGGTGTTTGCTGGAGTGGTTCTAGTTGGACCACCCCAGGGATGTAAGTAATGGTCATTGGGCAGAGCCACCACCCAACAAGCAGCCACTCCCACTACGAGTTCCACTGCAGCACAGTCTATTTTACATGACAAAGTACGGTATAACCAGATGTATTGTTGCAAATCCCACTAAATAACACCAAAGAACACATGGTGGCAACAACTCTAGGCATGCAAGCCGAACAACTTGGCATCACAAGATATTATTGTTGTCCTCACACCCACCCAGGGGTGTGAGTGTCCAAACCTACCTCCAAATGCATATACACAGCTGTTGCTGGAGAAGAAATGGCCACCTGTGAATCTTCCCGTCAGCCTACCTGCACATCCCTAGACATTTCCCCTACTATCTGCCCCACTGTGTGCCCCATTAACACCACTTACCCATTGACCCCTGTTTCATTACTATTACTGTTCACAGTCACAGATAGGTGTCACCCTCTTCCTCAACTATATTGGCAGAATCTGGAACCCCCTACCCACGTGTATTACCTCAGCTGTCCCACATGACACATGTAAATAACACATGAAGGAATACCTCAAGCACACTTGGAGCAGCACATGCTCACCACCTGGTGAACCCCCCCCCCCAACTAACACTCCATACACCTACACCAACTATTGAAACAGATACCTCCTGTCCTGTCTGCATACAAATCCCAACATCCTGCATACCTTCCCTATTGCTCCACCACCAATCATTCCAACGACCTACAATGCAATTACAATGTCACCCCTCTACCGACCTACCTACTCCTTCACTATTCATTTCTACTTTAACATACAGGTGTGGCATAACTAAACCTAACCTGAATACCTGAGTATAACCTATCCAGAACTGTTAAACTGGAATCTCAGTTCACCTTAAACTGACCTATGTCAACAGTCATACCTGACATGTAAACCTGACCTAAGCATGTATAATACCAATATGTTAATGTGAACTAAGCATGAAGAATGTGGTACATAGCTATGTTAAGTCTGTTACTCTCTATGAATGTGTACACCTCAGTACTACATGTAATGTGTAGCTGGGGATTACTGCAGAGCTTCACTCCCCAGGCCAATGCTGACAATGGAGAAGCATCCAGTCAGATTATCCCGGAAAAAAATGTGAACTAAATACATGAAGTAGCACAGGGATATGCTGCAACAAATGGGATTATGCTTGTTTGGCCAGTGGAAAGCAATGCCACACTGGTTAAGCAATGTGGAGGCTAACCCAGTGTAAGACACCATAACCAGAGGTCAGTAGATCAGAGCGTCATGCACACTAGCGCATACCCGCCTACACTTCCTCTACAGTGCCTTAGGCCCTCTGTACCCAACAGCTCTCGTTGTGCCCATTAACAAAGTAATCTGCACTCCCAGGTTCCAACCCCCCCCCCCTGCACACTATAGTCTAAGTGAGTTACCACTAAGGCATAGCAGATGCACATTCAGCTGCTGTTATCACAAACATATCATCCAGCATGGTTATTCAACAGTATAGGAAATGTATGTAGGTATGTAGATTAATACCAGCAAAGATGTGCACATCGCTCAATCACAATATTCTGGGCAGTCTATGTGTATCAATGAACTGTGCCTGTCCAAACAAACTGTGAGAACAGTAGTCTTGCATAATACTGAAGAGAAGAATGAATAACAGTGCACACCGTGGGGGCGTGTGGGCGTGCTTCATGCACAGAATGTCATACCTAGGGCGTTGGTTCTGCAGAACCGGGAGATGAGGCTGGCCCGGTGTGTGAGCAAACCACTGCTTTCTGAACCCCTGGCAGGATGCTACCAGTGGGAGAAACAGTGTAGACCAGCAAAGTCTACCCGTGACAACACAACAGGTCTGTCCCTGGCGGGACGAACCAAACCTTGTGGGTCACATAGTTGTTTCCACCAGTATCATAGGATCAAGAGAAGGCTCGAACATACGTGGACTAAATGGATGAAGAGCCTGCTGAAGCTTGGGGCGAGACATTATAATGGAGGAGTACCAACACGTGCAGAGAGGGAAATGTGTGGAGGTGTGGTATGGCTGGGCTAGCAACTGGGGAATGGATGGATGCTGTGTACTTGGAGCTCGGGAGCCAGGAGAAGGAAACATGGGTATTCAAATATGGTAGAAATATGCAAATGAAGTAGAACAGCAATAGTTTAGTAGGTAGAGCATCCAACCAATGAGCAGGCATTCCTGGTTCGGGTCCCACTGTAGCATAGTCTATTTTACATGGCAAAGCACGTTATGAACAATATTTTTGTTGCAAGACCCATGAAATAGCCAAAATATATGAACTGGAGTACCGCAAGATATGCACATGTGACGTATGAGTGTCAGATGGAATAAGGCACTAATAGGCAGGTTTAAGCACAAATAAGCAGTAGTAAGCATATATAAGCACTAGTAAGTGTGTTTAAGTGCATTTGCGTGGGGGTAAGCATCTCTTACTCAGAATAAGCAAAGTAGAAGCTAACTGAGTGTTAGAAACTGTAACCTGAGGTTAGCAGTGCTTAGCTCCACGCAAACCCACGCACACCCGTGTACAACTGCTTTAATGTGCTGTAATCACTCTGTATCCAATGGCCCATGTTCTGCCCAGCAACAAAATAAACAGATCCTGCAGGGCTCGAACCAAGGACCCTGCACACCATAGACAAACGGATTTACCTGTAAGCCATGACAGACACAAATAAAATAGATGTTGTCAAAAACATATCATCCAGTCCAGTCATGCAACAGCACAGAGAATGTATACCTACAGTTAGATGGACATGTGTGTGCAAATATATAGCTATCTAAATGGATACAAAATATCTATAGTTGTAGTCACATATATATACATATATATCTCTATAAGAAATATCGAGAGATTATATACATATATATACAAATATATGAACAGATATACATGCAAATGCCGACAACTACACATGTATATGTCAACATCTATATGTCCACATATATACAGCAAGTTACATCTATGTACACAGATATATGTCTCCGTAGGTATATATGGAGATAGAAATATGTCAGCAAATATATATACCCACAGAAGTATATACGGCCAGACATCTGTAGATAGCAATGGTAGATTAACAGACGCATATATGTCCACATGCACCGTGAAAGGGCTTAAGACGCCCCAAACAATATACATCATGTATAAATTTGTATACCCCCCGCCCAGCCAAACACGTCTGCCCTGCAATACACTACCAAGCTCATTGTATTGCATGTGTGTCATTGAAATAGGGATTTAAATTAGCCCACTGTAATGTCTCACATATTGACATCACATCCCCCTCTCCCCCACCCACTAGTTGGGCTGAGCAGTACAGGCCCATCCAACCAAGGCCATCCCCAACCCATACATTCATTACCCACAGTTCTGCTTCCTCCCACCTGCTGCACACACGCAGCCACCATCCCTACCCTGGTTACCAGCCCATAGCTACCACACATTGGCCTCCCTCCACTCCCCCCCCCCGGGACCCATCCCGTATGTTGTCCTGACCCAAGTATCCTAGGTCTGGCACACACTGTAGTACATGCAGATAGCCATAGGTACTTTTGTAACTCTGGGTGTAGGTGACAGTTGAATACCCAATAATTGGGTTGTCCTACATGGGACGAATGTTACCCTGGTACTAACAATAGATTTCACGTGTGACTTAGATTATACTAACGGATTTAGTTGTAGGTATCGCAAAGCATACATGGCACACAAGGTCAGCCGTTATGCACACGAAACACAGTCATCATCATCATCTTCTTTTGGCTGTTCCCATTAGGGGTCACCACAGCAGATCACCTGTTTCCATTTCTTCCTGTCCTCTGCATCTTGCTCTGTCACACCAACCACCTGCATGTCCTCTCTCTCCACATCCATAAACCTTATCTTAGGCCTTCCTCTTTTCCTGTTACCTGGTAGCTTCATCCTTAGCATCTTTTTCCCAATATACTCAGCATCCCTAATCAGCATATGTCCAAACCAACGTAATTGTGCCTCTCTGGCTTTGTCTCCAAACCTTCCAACCTGGGCTGACCCTCTAATATACTTATTCCTAATCCTGTCCACCCTCGTCACACCCAGTGCAAATCGTAACATCTTTAATTCTGCCACATCCAGCTCAAACTCCTGCCTTTTTGTCAATGCCACTGTCTCCAACCCATATAACATAGCTGGTCTCACTACCCTCTTGTAGACCTTCCCTTTCACTCTTACAGGTACTCGTCTGTCGCAAATCACTCCTGACACTCTTCTCCACCCACTCCATCCTGCCTGTACTCTCTTCTTCACCTCTCTTCCACACTCACCGTTACTCTGAATTATTGACCCCAAGTATTTAAACTCATTCACCTTCTCCACCTCTACTCCTTGCATCCTCACCATTCCTCTATCCTCCCTCTCATTCACACACATATATTCTGTCTTAGTCCTGCTGACCTTCATTCCTCTTCTCTCTGGAGCATATCTCCATCTCTCCAGGGTCTCCTCCACCTGTTCACTACTCTCACTACAGATCACAATGTCATCTGCAAAGATCATAGTCCAGGGGGAATCCTGTCTGATCTCGTCTGTCAACTTGTCCATCACCATTGCAAATAAGAAAGGGCTCAGAGCTGATCCTTGATGTAAATCCACCTCCACCTTAAATGCATCCATCACTCCCACCGCAGACCTCACCGCTGTCACACTACCCTTGCACATATCCTGTACCACTCTTACATACTTTTCTGACACTCCTGACTTCCTCATACAATACCACAACTCCTCTCTAGGCACCCTGTCATATGCTTTCTCTAAGTCTACAAAAACACAATGCAACTCCTTCCGACATTCTCTGTACTTCTCCATCAACACTCTCAGAGCAAAGATTGCATCTGTAGTGCTCTTTCCTGGCATGAAACCATACTGCTGATCACTAATCATCACGTCCCTTCTTAACCTTGCTTCCACTACTCTTTCCCATAACTTCATGCTGTGACTGATCAATTGTATCCCTCTGTAGTTACTACAGCTCTGCACATCACCCTTATTCTTAAAAATCGGTACCAAAACACTTTTTCTCCATTCCTCAGGCATCCTCTCACTTTCCAAGATTTCATTAAACAATCTGGTTAAAAAAATCCACTGCCATTTCACCTAAACACTTCCATGCTTCCAAAGGTATGTCATCTGGGCCAACAGCCTTTCCATTCTTCATTCTCTTCATAGCTTTCCTTACTTCCTCCTTGCTAATCCAGTGTACTTCATGATTCACTATCCCTACATCATCCAACCTTCTCTCCCTCTCATTCTCTTCATTCATCAACCCCTCACAGTACTCTTTCCATCTCCTCAACACACTCTCCTCGCTTGTAAGTATGTTTCCCTCATTATCCTTTATCACTTTTACCTGTTGCACATCTTTCCTAGCTTGGTCCCTCTGTCTAGCCAATCGGTACAGGTCCTTTTCTCCCTCCTTAGTGTCCAACCTTTCATACAACTCTTCATATGTCTTATCCTTAGCCTTTGCCACCTCTCTCTTTGCCATGCACCTCATCTCCTTATACTCCTGTCTACTTTCTTCATCTCTCTGACAATCCCACTTCTTCTTTGCCAACCTCTTTCTCTGTATACTCTCCTGTACTTCCTCATTCCACCACCATGTCTCCTTGTCGTCCTTCCTCTGTCCAGATATGATACCAAGCACCTTTCTAGCCGTCTCCCTTACTAGCTCTGCTGTAGTTACCCAGCTATTTGGTAACTCTTCACTGCCACACAGTGCCTGCCTTAACTCATCCCTGAACTCCACCTCACAATTACCCTTTAGCAATTTCCACCACTTGATCCTTGGTGCTGCCCTCACACTCCTCCTCCTCTTCTTGATAACCAACGTCATCCTACAAACCACTATCCTATGCTGCCTAATGACACTTTCTCCGGTCACCACTTTACAGTCTCCAATCTCCTTCAAACTGGCCCTCCTACATAAGATATAATCCACCTGTGTGCATCTTCCTCCACTCTTGTATGTCACCCTCTGCTCCTTCCTCTTGTTAAAATACATATTCACCACAGCCATGTCCATCCTTTTCGCAAAATCCACTACCATCTGACCTTCTGCATTCCTTTGTTTAACACCATACCTACCCATCACTTCCTCATCCCCTCTGTTCCCTTCACCAACATGCCCATTGAAATCTGCTCCAATCACCACTCTCTCACCCTTGGGTACAGTCATCACCACTTCATCCAATTCACTCCAAAATTTTTCTTTCTCATCCATTGCACACCCAACTTGTGGAGCATATGCACTAACAACATTCATCATTACACCATCAATTTCCAGTTTCATAAACATCACTCTATCCGACACTCTTTTCACCTCCAAAACACTCTCAGCATACTGTTCCTTCAGAATAACTCCTACGCTATTTCTCCTCCCATCCACACCATGATAAAACAATTTGAACCCACCTCCGATACACCTAGCCTTACTCCCCTTCCATCTGGTCTCTTGCACACACAATATACCTTCCTTCTGTCCATCATATCAGCCATCTCTCTCCGTATACCAATCATACTGCCAACATTCAAAGTTACGACCCTCACTACCATAGATCTAGCCTTTCTCCTCTCCTCCTGCCTTCAGCCATGTCTTCCACCTCTTCTCCTCCTTCAGCCAACAGTAGCCCAATTTCTGCCAGCACCCTGTAGGCTAACAGTACTGGTGGCGGTTGTTGATAACCCGGGCCTCGACCAATCCGGTATAAACATTTTTTTGGTGACTGCATGAAATGTTTTGGTGAAGTTTTACCCCGGATGCCCTTCCTGACGCAACCCTCCCCATTTATCCGGGCTTGGGACCGGCACAAAGAAATGCTTTGGCTTGTGCATCCCCAGTGGTTGGGTTGCCCACGAAACACAGTACCAAGCAATAAAAGTCTACATTCAGGATATGTAGCCAAACATGTACAGATATGTGTGTGTGCATATATACCCATAACTAAATATATATGTATATACATATATATATATATATATATATATATATATATATATATATACCTCTCCCTCTCTGTAGTACAAATGTATACATACATAGACAGACATATATATAAATACCCACATATAGATATATAGATATATACATATGCATTCACCCATACTTCCATATGTCGTTAGATATATAAACAGCAATATACATATATATATATATATATATATATATATATATATATATATATATATATATATACATACATATATATATATATATATATATATATATATATATATATATATGTAGCTAGGATATGATACAGCAGTTAAGAATTACATATGTTCACAGACCGTGCCAATGGGGTGAGGGGCCCAATCAACAAACGTATAACACGTGGCATCAACCTATCCCAGCTAGACAGGTGAAACATACAAACACACAATAAAAGTAAACAAACCGCTGCTTCCCACACTACAGGCAGGATACTACCAGTGGGAGAGACCTGCCAAATCTAATCTTGAAACAAAGACAAGACTGTCCCTTGTTAGACAACCCAAAAATTTTATGGGTATTTGGGTTTCCAGGCATTACACAGATGTCCTACGGCAGGGCACGCAATGTTCTCAGACTACAAGGTTGGAGAAACCTCATGATCCATAGGGCGAGACAACATACGTGATGGGTCCTGAGAAGTGGGGAGTGGGCAGTGTGTACTGGTGTGGCCAGATCGACCTGCACCTGGAGTAAGGAAGAGTGCCGAAGAGGAGGTGCGGGTGAGGAACTATGGGTATGTAATTATGGGCCTAGGCATGCAGGTGTTGGCTGGAGTGGTTCTATGTGGACCGCCCCAGGGATGTAAGCAATAGTGTGCATTGGGCAGACCCAACACCTAATGAGCAGCTACACCTGGTACGAGTCCCACAGCAGCAATGTTTAGTTTACAGGGCAAAGAGTGGAATATCCAGATGTGTTGTTGCAAACCCACTAAATGACACCAAAAAACTCATGGTCGCAACACCCCACTGTAGGCATGTACGCCGAACTAATTGGCATCACATTGTATTATTGCTGTCATCACTCCCACCCAGGGGTGTGAGTGTCCAGTCCTACCACAAAATGCAGGGTATATACACAGCTGTAGCTGTAGAAGAAATGGCCAGATGTGGACCTTCCCATCAGTTGTCCTGCACATCCCTGAACATGTCCCCTACTATCAACCCCTCTGTGTGGCCCAATAACACCACTTACCTATCGACCCCTGTCTCAGTCCTAGTAATGTTCACAGTCACAAGTAGGTGACACCCTCCACACAACTATATTGGCAGAATCTGGAACCCCAGGTGTATTACCGCAGCTGTCCCAGACGACACATGTAAATAACACATGAAGGAAAAACTCAAGCAGACTTGGATCACCACCTACTCACCACCTGGCGAAGTCCACCACCACCCAACTAACACTCCATACCCCTATACCAACTACTGACACTGACACTTCCTGTCCTGCTTCGCATACATATCCCAACACCCTGCAAACCTGCACTACCGCTCCCCCACCAATCAGTTGAATGGCCTACTATACAGTTAAAATGCCCCCCCCCCTCAGCCTACCCACCTACACCTTCATTATTCACATCTACTCTACAACAGAGGTATGGCATAACTAAACCTAATCCGAATACCTGAGTGTAACCTATCCAGAACTGCTAAACTGGAATCCCACTTCACCTTACACTGACCTTCATGAGCAGTCATACCATGACATGTACACCTGACTTAAGCATGTATAATGCGACATGTACATGAAGTACTGCAGGGTATGCAGCAGCAAGCAGGAGTATGCCTGTTTGGGTGGCGGTAAGCAATGCCCACACTGGTTAAGCAATGTGGAGGCCAACCCAGTGTAAGACGCTGTAACCGGAGGTCAGCAAGTCTAAGGCTCGCACACACCAGTGCATATCTGCCTACACTTCCCCCGCAGTGCCTTAGACATGCTGTGGGCTACAGCATGCCTAAGGCACTGCGGGGGAAGTGTAGGCGGGTATGCACCTACACTTCCCCCACAGTGCCTTAGGCATGCTGTAGCCCACAGCCCTCATCGTGGCCAGTAACAACACAATCAGCAATCCCAGGTTCCCACCCCCCCCACCCTGCACACTATAGCCCAAGTGAGTTACCACAAAGGCGTGGCAGATATACAATCAGCTGCTGTTATCACAAACATATCATCCGGCACAGTCAGTCAACAGTATAGGACATGTATTTAAGTACGTACATTAATACCAGCAAACATGTGCACAGTGGTCAATCACAGTATCCCGAGCAGTCTATGAGTATCAATGAACAGTACCTGTCCACACATACTGTGAGAACAGTAGCCTTATATAATACAGAAGAGAGGAATGGAAAACTGGGCATGCCGTGGGGATGTGTTTCATCCGCAGAAGCAGGAGATGAGACAGGTCTGGTGTGTGAGCAAACTGCTGCTTCTCAAACCCCTGGCAGGATGCTACCAGTGGAAGAAACAGTGTAGACCTGCAAAGTCTACTTGTGACACAACAACAGGTCCATCCCTGGCGGGATGCACCAGACTATGTGGGTCACAATGATGTTTTCACCAGTATCGGAGGAGGATCAAGGGAAGGCTTGAACGTACGTGGACTAAACGGATGAAGAGCCTGCAGAAGGTTGCATCGAGACAGTAAAATGGAGGAGTACCGAGACGTGCAGAGAGGGAAATGTGTGGAGGTGTGATATGGCAGGGCTAGCAACTGGAGAATGGACGGATGCTGTGTACGTGGAGCTTGGAGGCCAGGGAAAGGGAGCATGGGTATGACATTAAGGTAGAAATATGCAAGTTAAGCAAAACTGCAATAGTGTAGTGGGCAGAGCATCCGCCTAACGCACATGCATTCTCGGTTTGAGTCCCACTGCAGCACATTCTATTTTCCATGTGAAATCGGTATATCAACATCATTTTGCTGTATAACCTCCTAAATGACTTGAACAGGAGTACTGAATTACACATGGACCCACTCACTATTCAAAAGACATGAGACGACACACAGGTATGTATACACAGACAACCTTTAATGGTGTATTTTACAATAATGTATGCCATTACTTACAGCACATAGATCTGGACTTATTTAATCAGTGAGGAATACAAGGCCCACACAAAACAGTAGATGCAGACAGTGCGGATATATAACATACAATGGTGTCCAGGCCAAGCCTGTAAATTCATACAACTGTAGACAAAGGATTTGCCATCAAGATAGGTAACAATAAACAATAACAAATGTAGTTCAGCAGCCGCCAGTTACACCCTGGAGTCAAAGCCTAGGGGGACATTTATTACCTGTGATAATGTCTATGTATCTGTCACATGTATGGACCCTGACCAACAAATGTCGTGGGAGTCCATGATATGACTGGGATGATAGCAGGAATGCTAGCAGTAAATAATGATAGGCCAATACTGAAGAACCCCTAACTGTATCACAGCAGGACAAATCCAGCCATATATGTGGAGGACAGAGGCAGAAACATAGAGCCATACTTGTAATATTGCTGTTACACACCCTGCAAATTGCTGGTGTTACAGGATTCATTGCAACATACCCTTATGCAGGAACAACACATCAGGAACACAACTAGAAGTAGCCATGTACTGATAGCACGCAGCAGACAGATTGCCAGGGATATATCTAGGACAAGACCTGTGTGGTGCACAGGCAAAAGCAAACAGACAATCCACTGGCCATCATGTGGATAGGCCCACTGTTGAGAGCTATGCAGACAGACTGCATTCCATCCTAAACTACTATGTACACGCAAACACTGCAAGACCAGCAATATACAATGCACATAACAACACTACTCACTCTGTCTGTAGGTCTGGAACTCCTTAAGATTGTGTAGTTGACTTGTGTCACCAAGCCTTGCTTTAATAGGTACTGCAACCTGCCATCTGTAACACTGCTACCCACATACAGGAAGGATGTCCTCCATACTGGAAAGGTGAAGGGATAACACCCACATGAGTAATCAATTTATAGTACTGGGTTGCCATGACAATGGTTAACTGAATCACTACACAGCAGGCTGCACACAGTCAGCAACTGTTGCACACTGATTGGTGCAGAGCCCATCACCTGATCATGTGCATCACCTACAAAAGCCATGCTGAAATCCATTCAAACCAACTCATTTACTCTACTGGAGAGGGAGAGAGAGAGAGAGAGAGAGAAATAAAAAAAACAAAAAAAAAAAACAAAGAGAAAATATAAAACAATACTCACACAGTGAGAAACAAATACCTACAAGCCAAAACTGGGAAGGTGTCACACCCGTCCAAAGAATAAAAGGTATGTAAAACATAACTGTATGTAATTTAATGTAGTATGTGGTATAGATTAATAGGATATATGTATAATGTCTGATATGTGCCATCTGTAGTTGTCCCTGTAATGATGTCCCGCTGAACAACTGCTCTGGACAATACTGTCTCTCCCTGTAAGCAGTGGGACATACCTGCCAACTGTGAAGATCAGTAATGAATGACAAAGATATCAGCCATAGTATCTGTGTATGTTATGTTAGTGTGGACAATAGCTGGTGGTGGATGTACTGCCGTCATGATAGACACATGGTTGTCAGAGCACACCACTTGCAGGACAGTCATGTTAATGCATAATGTAGCATGCACAAATGCCATAAGTGTGCAATAGGCATACCAGCAATCTCACACCATATATACCGCCCTAATGTTAGCATGTGTTCACATGTGGCACCAGTCTGTGTTGCAGCAAGGCAAAACAGTGCAGCTGTGAATGAAAGCCAGTTACAGAATGCGGACCAGATGTCTGTATGCACTCCACATATCTGTGTGATACAGACTGTGATGTGTATGTGTACAGATACACAGACACTCATATAGACATAGGTATATCAACAATGTACAACATATATCTACACATATATGTACATAGATGTATATTTATACACATATATATAGTGGCACTGACAATGGCATGCAGGTGAGATAGTCTGCAACAGGCCAGCAAAGATAAGTGTCCCCACAGGGAGCATGGCTACAAACACATAGCACAAAGTGTGGCACATACAAATAGAACAAAGCTTGATACAATACAACATATGTCCCAATGGTAGGTAAGCAGCTAACATAACAATTGCAGTCTGAGAATGGTTTGTTGTAGCTGATGTGGAGGGAGACAAATATGTGTATTAAGAACTATGGTAACCCTGCTGTATGGGTGGCTCAGACCTGTTTCCATCTTTATGTCTTCCAGGAAACATGTCACATAGTCATCTTCCTACATACAGCACCCCTGAGACAGAGATCATTATCAACCACCTGGTACAGCACTATGTACTGCTGTTTGGGTGGACAGCCCATGACCAGCAGGAGAGGACCACCCTGTGGAACGAGCTAGTCCACAGGGTCAATGATGTCGGACTGCATAACCGCAGCTATGAGCAGGTCCGGCATCATTGCACTGACCTGTTTCGCCATGTACGTCAGTGTGCAGCTGTCATAAGGTGGGACCATCTCGCAACGGGGGGGCAATCCACCCACCCCCTCACCTGTGTGGAGGAGCTTCTCAGCAGCCTTGTGGCACCTGTCTGCCTGCAGCATCAACACCTGGCAGGGCACATCTTGGAGGTGGGTGCCAATGACACATCAGCTGAGGAGTGTGCAGGTAAGGCCCCAGGGCACATTGGTACTCCACTCTTGTATATGCATCTGCATCTGTACAGGTACATCATGCAAAATTGAGATGTCATATACATAGTCTGCTGCTGTGTAGTAGTAATATACAATTGTGTATAAGCTGTATTATTGTGTAATTCTGCTGTTGATGTAACATAATGCTGCACTCACCTTTTATGAATGCTACAGCTGTGGCCACTGTCGTCAAGTTTCTCACATTCCTATGTAGGTCCCTCCAGGATACCACCATGGCAGCAGCCCATAGCCGGTGATTTTGGTTTGTGTTCATGCATGATGATAAACTGGGCATGTAATAGCTATGGGATATCCCATGCACATGTCTAACACACCTACCCATACTGCATGCTGTACACGTTCACGTTATGTTGCTGTGAAATGCACTGCATCACAGTAGAGACCATGCTGGGGTATCGGAAGGGTACAACAGACACATGCAAGATAACTAACATCCTGTCAATGTGCAATGTGTCCACAGGGATGTGAAGTGTGACAGGACACATGGCCTACAGTAGGGACATGTGTGACTCAACACCCCCATGGCTGATGCTGCACACAATCAGGTTAAGTAAACATTGCAGATGTAACCCTGACCCCACAACACTTGTGACAGCAGTGTATGCACTCTAAGAGATGTGCACATGAGTAGACCGTGCAACCATGCAGAGGTCTGGGACATGTGTAGGGCACCCCTCACAGCCATGGTAAGGTCCACTGGTTGTCAGTGTAATAGTCATGTACTGGTCATACATGCACTGTTGATGTTGTGATCTGTAACACAGACATCAGGCATCCACAACTGATAGCTGTTCACATATCATCCTAGGTATGAGTTGTTACAACACATAGGGGCTGTGAGCATTGGAGCTGACATAACTGACACAGTACTACAGATGCATCAATGTTTCTACACCTGCGAGGTATGGTGCACAGTACAAGGCAGGGTGCAGAACAGGTCCACAGTAACACTTTGTACATGGGTGCAGTGTTAACATGGGGAAGGGTCATCACCTACCAACAAAGCCCATGCCTCACACACATGGAAACTGCTGCTAGTATGATGTCACTATAGTTGGACTGCATGCTGTTGAGCACCATATGTAATACATGTTGACAGAAGGGTAATGAGAGGACTGTGTGTACAAATGTTGTGCAAATCCACATGTAAGAGTGTGGGGTGTGTATGTGTCTCGATTGTGTTCGTAAGTGCAATCTAGTGGAGTGTGGACAATGCATGCCAGATGTGTGTGTGTGTGTGTGTGTGTGTGTGTGTGTGTGTGTGTGTGTGTGTGTGTGTGTGTGTATGTGTGTGTGTGTGTGTGTGTGTGTGTGTGTGTGTGTGGGTGTCCATGTATGCACTGGCGATAGTGGGATTGACCACATGGTGGCACTTCCACTTGGGACTGTGCTGTACATGGAGTGAGACATGGGGCACCAGGACAACCTGTCAGGTATGTGAACACAGGACAGCTGCTAGCTACCATAACAAGGTCTGTAGCATGGAGCATGCATTGGGAGGTGCAGTACATACCGGGTATACACATCATATTGCCAGCAGCAGATAGGTAACTGGCTACCCACATATGCAGCACTACAAATGCAATGTGGAATTACCACAGCACATCAGTGCGTGTATCCAGGTAGTACTGTTGTCCGCATGATGGGTTGCTTGTGCAGCAGATGTAGCATGGACTGAGCAAGACTGTAGTATGAGGCTCTGGTGTGTGACATATGTAGTGAATGTAGCAGCCCAAACCATATAGGGGCCACGTACACCATTACTGCCCATACACAGGGTAATACAGGGTGACAGCAGTGAGGCCATGTACAACCTACTCCACCCAAGTCAGGGAGGCAATGGGGTAACAGGTTAGGTGTTTTAACCACATGTGTAGGCATGGAGAGGAATGATATGTTAATGGGCAATAGTGATGCGTGTATATTCGCAATTGCCATGCAGGATTGGGAACATATGTAACTGACTGTCGACTGTCTGTAAACTCAAGGAAAGTGAGGTAGTAAGGTGGCTGTCAGTGTGAGTGCATGTACTGTTATGCAATGCTGTACAGGCCTTAACATGTGTATATTTTTTCCCCCCAGGTGGCAAGGTGGGTCAGAGTCCCTCCTGCATGCAAACTGAGGTAGGTGTCCCTACAGACATCGATGATGATGATGGTACCGGTGAGGCACAGGTGGGGCTTTCAAAGGCCAATACTGAGCCAACATGTGTCACCACCCTCCTAGCTACCCCAAGCCTGTACACAGTTACAGTGCCCCTACAAATCCCATCACATGTGGCCATAGCAGAGGAACAGCTGGCGCTTGATGGCAAGGACCAGGAAAGTGTGGTGTCCATGCCAACTGTGTCAGGACACAGTCAGCATAGCCAGATGTTCGGAAGGCCACCACATCGGCAGATGTGCCACGGTGCTCATGGGAGGACCACACATCATCATGCCCCTAGCAGAGATGCCACAACTGGTACCACCAGGAGCATTTTTCAGGTCATAATGGAGGCACAGGCACATATGGAAATGCACACCAGACAGGGCCTGAGGCTGCAGAGGTCTGCTTTCGCAGCTGTAAGTGACAAACTCCATGAACTCACTGGTATCTTCCGTGAATATACCGAGGTCATGGATAGATGGTGGGGTGAGATGGTTGGCCTCCTCGACCATGGTATGTCTGTGCTAGAATGTGTGGTGGGAGTGGTGCGACAGCCATGTGGACATAGGCCAGAGACACCAGCAACTGGCGGTCAACGTGGACATGCCAGGAAGCCCAGCTGCTCCCGTAGTGGCAGTACCAGCCCCAGCATACCACAGGGGCTGCTGTCCACACCACAGCAGGCCTCATGCATGTGGCCATGGCCAGTCCCAGGTGGGACATGGTTCCAGCTGACATATGTCATCATCAGGGGAGAGTAGCACCTCAAGGTCTGTACCTGCATGTGCACATGGAACCCCTGGCAGGCACAGTCAGCATGTCCATGGCCGGAGACAGTGAACTGCACAGCCTGCCAGGTATGGTCTGCAGCTGTCCAACATCACCCGTATAGGGCAGCCACATGGCAAAACTGTGTGCATGCATACCAACACACACTATGCAACCACACCTAGGGTGACTCCACACCAACAGACACATCACCACACCCCAATCAATGAACTACACCCCTCACCCACACACATGGTGACATATGTTTGGACCACCCTCGGCCTCTGGCACACCTGCAACACATCTTGTGCATATGATGATACCTGTGCTACATCCCTGTCATCGATAACATTGATGCATGGACAGGCTAACATGGTTCTGATGCACACGGTGGCTGTAATGGAGTGCTGCAACATACCGCAATGTAGGATTTATTCAGGGGTAATGTGTACTGCATACATGTCAGGTAGTGTAGCCATGCAGCTAAGATGACTTTCACACACCCTGTGCATATGATGCTACCTGTGCCACATCCCTGTCATCCATAACATTGATGCAGGGACAGGCTAACATGGTTCTGATGCACACAGTGACTGTGATTGAGTGCCACAATGTACTGCAGTGTAAACTGTAGTCAGGGGTAATGTATACTGCATACATGTCAGATAGTGCAGCCATGCAGTTATAATGCATCTCAGCTATTGGTAACACCAATTGTTATCCCCATACTGTCATACATTTGTGCTGTAGGCATACATGTGTCGGCAGGAAGATGGTCTGCAGTCATATTCCACAAGGGTATGTCAGTGTGGTGACACCATGGTCGTGACATATGTGGTGTACAGTTGCACACATGCCACAGGTATGTATAACAGTTATTGGCCATGCAAAATTGACCAGTGGCCTGCTGGTATAGGTAAAATCTGCACCCTTATATCAACTCATCCCCATACACATACATCCTTACTTGGCGACACTGTGTCTATACCCCAACCCAGGTATGTAGTGGTACTGAACTTTGTGGCTGTCATTGCACACATGACACCATCTGTAGGGTGAGGTGTGTACCATGTCACGTGCTACATGCAGACCATCCATAGACACGTACAATATGGTAATGGGGATGTAATGTTTGTATATGGAGAATACATGGGTACCTGTCAAATCTTCAAATGCTCAAAATTTCGAATGTTACAACATTTGAAATTTTGAGTGCTCAAAGATAGACTTTCAATGGCACCATACAGTGCAGATAGGGAGAATTTCCTTTTCTGCACTGAAGTGCGGTCTCGGAGTTGGTATATTTAAGTAGGGGGGTGTGGGGGGGTGCAGGGGTTAAAGTGTTTTTTTCTGTGTCTTCTTTTTTTTTATGTTCGAACATCCAAATGTTTTACATTTGGTCTCAACCATGTAATGTTCGACATTTTGGATGTTCAAACATTTAACATAGACCCGAATACATAGTGTGTCATACCATCATTTACACATTGACTGACACATAACAGGTAGACACACATCTTAGACACCTGGTTGTATAGTTGCTAACTAACTAGTCCATGTATCCAATGTGTAACAGGTAGGCTGCACACAACACATGTGTAACTGGGCTGTATCCTGTTATCTGTTACCTGTATGGGTGATGGTGACATTAGCCATGTGAGAGTGATACATGGGCCATATACCAGGTGTACCATGGTGTAAAGACAGTGTACACAGCACACACATCCCTCACTGGATATTGTACACACTAGAACCCATCTTGATACTCTAACATACCCACTATCACACATTGGCCACGATGCAAAAACAACCCATTGCATATCACAACAGTGGTACCACAGGGATATGCATGTGATGCACATGCCACAGGCATAGCAGGGTCTTGCATTGCATTGCCACACCTATGTGCGACAACAACAATATCCATACTACTGTGTGGCAATGTGTATTTTAATAGGAGTATGTGGACTTGGAATGATATACCCTACAGATATGCATACATGCACACATACACACACATGACAGATCTCAATTGGATTCCCATGCTTACCGACCCATTGGTACAACACCGTTGGGCTGGTACTGCAAGGCACATGTAGCTGTTAGGGAGAGGAGTGTAACAGGCTACATGTTACATTAATGGGGTTGAGAAGCACCACACATTATACGAGTTATACAAATAGGCATCCCCCCCAGCCAAACACGTCTGCCCTGCAATACAATACCAAGTGTTGGAGATCCCATAACCAGGGCCAGTGACAACATGGGCACATGATGCTACCTGTACTACATCCCACCTGTATGAAGTCAGGCTGGTATTAGTAACATATCATGCAGCACAGTCTGGCTCCCATGGGTAATATATTATGTGGAAGCCATCAACATTACCAGGCTTCATATACAAAGACACAGATATGCAGATACAGGTATACATATTTATAAATATATATATATATATATATATATATATATATATATATATACATATGCATGTGACTACACATACACATGAAGTTATATGTACAGTGAGCTACATAAGTGGTAGGTGCACACAATATGAAACAGTCGCTATGCCTACAGTTGACCCCTGAACAACTGGACACTGTATGTGCCACCCATACAAATGACAATCGTTGCCTGTAACATACACCCACAGAGAGGTCATAGGTAAACAACACCCACAGGTTTGCAGACATGGAAATCTTTAATCATGTACTATTACAGTTCTACATGCCATGCCTTATAGCTGTTCAGACACTGATAACTATATCAACGGCATGATGCTACAGTGGACCAGTTACAGTCATACAGTAGTCTAGAAAGGTTCACAGTTGTTGCTGTCCAGGCCAAGCCATTCACATTGTACAATAAGAAAGACACACTGGGCCACAGTATACCTAACAATCAACAGTATGTACTCCAGGTGTGTAGTTCAGCAGCCTCTATATACACACTGTACAAACACAGTAGGTGGTATAGACGTCATATGACCACATGTGTTGTAACTGCTACATAACATGGTATAACTGACACCATCACGAGCACACCAACACACAGAACAATTTGTATGGCAGGGGGCAGTAGTCCTGCATTACCTAGATCCATGTCAGCAATGTGTATATAGGTGAAGTATATGGTACTGTACATCCAGATACCTTAAGGCAGCTCAGCCCTGATAACCCCACATTTAGTAGCAGCCTCAGTAATTTCTGGTGCTCCCCCTGGACTCAATAATATAGGGCCATATACCACTGTTACATACACTGGGATCTGCAGTACATGAGGGCAGACATGTATTGTGTAGTTGGTGCCCACACATATATGGCCCCAGCCCCACCATATGTGTGGGGGTTACAATGGCAGTGGACTGATGGCATACATGGCAGTGTGTTATACTCCCAGCCCACTATGGATCAACCACCGACATCATGACATATGTGCAAAGCTTGGTATGTAGGGGATGGACAGAGGCTGCAATACAAGCACATATGTGGACAACTGTTGCCATACACTACACAAGGTGCAGGTGTCACAGGATAGTCTGTAACATACCCTTAGTCAGGGAATTGATGGTAGAGACGGTCATAGATGTAGCCATGTACTGGTAACACGCAACACACACACTGACAGTGAACCATACTACTGTGTGTATTATCTGACACAAGACCTGTGTGGTGGACAGATAAGACATGATAGGCACAGCTCTGGCTGGCATGAGGGTAGGCCCACAGTTGTGTGCTATGCAGACAGACTGCATTCTATGACAAACTAGTATGTACACCCACACCCTGTAACACCAGTACTGTACAAAACATAACACAACTCTACTTGCAGTCTGTCTGTACTTCCTGATCCTCCTACAAATATGTGGCTGCCCTGAGTGTGCCAGTTCTCCTGTAAAGGGTATTGCTACATGCTGTCGGTAGCACTGTTGCCCATACACAGGACGGATGCCCATCACACAGGAAGTGTAATGGGACCATGCACACATGATGTGGGAATCTATAGTGGGTGGTTGCCATGACAATGTTAATTGGGTGTAGTACACATGTGTAATCATATATCTGGCTATCAGGATAGGTATATGTACATATATTCCCACCATATGTCCTGGACATGAAGTGTAGGCCAACCCCAGCCCGTATGTTCCCAATGTTGTAGTTGCAGGGGATGTCAGGTATGTATAGCAGGTATACTAGTAGACTATTGCTACTGTCATTGGGATTGTCTTCACAGATATGGTGTGTGTGGGAGGTCACATCTGCTCATAACATGTGTGCCATTGGTTACTGAAAGACATCCGAAGGACATCAGTGTATAGTACTGCTGCTAACATGTAATGCCACTGTGGACTATAGCAGAGATATTGGCCAATATATGTGGAGGGTCTGACACAGTCTGTATAGTCCAGAGGTATACATATAAGCCCTTAGTGATACACATTTGTACCATGCCTGACAATATGGATGTGGATAGCCATGTAGATGGGTATAACACATAATGACCAGTATATAATGTCCACCATGGGTCATGCATTCACACACCCCTGCCTGGCCTGTAATGGTATGACTGCTGGTACAGGGCTGCTATGGCCACATACTACACAATAGGTATTGACATAAATCTGTACTGCATTCAACTGCCCTGTCTGACATACATGATTGTTAGGAGAGGTCCAGCAGCGGGACATCTGATTAGTATCTGCATGTGACATCCCACTGGGTAGGTACACTCAGCTGTTAGGCATGTCACAATGCACTGTGCAGGCTGCAGGCAGACTGGCTCAACACCGACCTACATACCCCAAGGGGGAATGCACATGTACCTGCATATAAAGCAGGCTCAACAGGCATGTCACAGCACAGGGTAAGATACACCTGTGTGACAGTGCATATCCACAACCAGTGTGAACACAGCCACTGCCACATATGGTTAGCTAGTATGGTATTACAGTATCTGGACTATGTGTTCAACACCATTCTCATATGTGCCACTCACACACTGACCCTACATGTACTGGCCTGCTACACAGTTTGGTCTGGTGGTTGTCTGTGGTATGGGACATGTGTGTTTACGGCCCTAAAAATATGTATGCCACTAAAGTATCATACAGCATGTAACATCTGATAGTAGGGGAACTAGAATAATGTCATCTACCACAGTCTGTACACGGCTAAGGTACATAACAACACTACACACACTGTCGACATTCATCATAGGTACACAGACCTCAGTACTGTACGAACACCCACAGAATGCGCAGGTAACATCATGTAATGTAAACCGTACTGTACATAACATGTGTAGCAGTCAGATATATCAGTGGCTTGTTCTCAGATATGATGCCACAAAGTATGGTGTACAGCACATATGCACCACTTCATTCACAACATATGCACAAAGGTTGACAGAGGTGTGGCTGGGAGCACATACACAGGGCCAATATTGACATGTTACTGTGATAACCACATACATTTACTGTTATTACAGGGTTGTTGCAACATATGTCCTTTGAGGGATATGATGTCTGTGACTACCACAGCTTTCTCCATCTACTGACTGCAATCCTCACACTACCTTCAGCAATCGACAGCTAGATGCTCCATGGGTGACACATGCAACCATGGACACAACACTGCCCAGGCTGCAGATGACCCTGCAGATGGAGATTCCCCATAAACATGGAACTGACATGGCAGGTATTGAGACATGTACAACAGCCATATCCACACTAACACTGTTAAAGCAACATTACTCCAAATGCAGAATAGCAGTACTTACAGTCTGTAGTCAGGTCAGGTACATCCACCTCCTGTTTGTTGCACTGTTTCCACAGTGTATGTCATTAGAGGTACACTGCAATCCATCTGAGATGCTGTTTGCCACACAACAGATCTGGTTCCTGCTTGCAGTGGGCGAAAAGAGCCAACACCACCATGATTTTCCTAGGTATTGGAGTGTGTTTCCATACAATTGGCTATGGGAATGTTAACACAGCTGTTTCACATGCAATCAGCTAGGGGAGGGCTGCAATTTGTGCAGAGGCCATCAGCTGATCATGAGCATTACTTACATTACACATGCTGCTGCCTAAGGAAAGCAGGTGTAGGTCTCCACGTCCACCTGGGAGAGGGTGGGGGATGCAGACAGAGGCAAATACATGTCAGGGAGGGGTGGGAGGGTAAAACTGAAGCATGTTTGTGTCACACACCTAGCAGCACAGGGTATCAAACCACTGACAACTATGTAGTGCTAGCCCGGTTTGCTGCAATTATTGGATGCGCCACATGGGTGGTGAGTGACATCTGCAACAGGGATACAGTAGCTGTACGGTAGGTGACATACACATGCCTGTCGGCATGAACAGGTGCCGGCATCAACAGTCACACTCTCACAAGGACACACACACATTGACACATGTGGCAGGGCCAGGTGTACAACCCACTGATTGTGGGATTGCCACATCACTGTGCAAATATCCCATGCACCACACAGGTCATACGGGGGCTGTACGGGTGAAGGGTATGGGAAGGTGTCTGACATCAGACAGCATGCTGCAATATGCCTGTGGGGGTTGTAGGGAGTGTGGATGTGAATATCTGCAGCATGCAACACACACGCAGACACACAGGGTGCCAATACTGACATGCATGGGTACATGTCTGCACAGGTGTGTGGTGTTGCACCATATGGCTGTCCAAGGCTAGGCAATGGGTGTACCTTGGCATCAGGCCACATGATGATGGTCTGCATTGTTGCTCAGGGATGTAGTGTCTGCATTTGCCCACACAGGCGGGTATTGTATCCCCCATCCAGTCACCTGGGTGACTACTGTGTGTGGGCAATGCTGTGCATCACTTCCCATGTCTGTGCTCCTTCGTCCAAGACATGGACAGCATCTGGGATGTGCACACCTCCCACATGCATGTACAGTGACATGTGGAACTGTACTTCGGGTGTCTGGCCCATGTTGTGAACACAGATTATCATCAGATGTGCCAGTCCTGCCCACCTGTGGCGGGAGCTGGTAATGGCCAGCAGCTTTATCCTCCACCTACATGGAATGCATGTTATCAGCATTCCTTGGTGTCAGTGGCATCCATCCATACGGGCATGTTGTCAGGCATGCTATGTCCGTTGTGGATCACGTGATTGGGGAACAATGTGCATATTGGACAGATGGTCTTGGTGTCATGCTTTCTGGGGCCCACCGCTGTCACTCCATAGTTACTATCAGTGGCCAATATGCAGTGTACTACCCACATATTGGCTGTTACCTAGACATGTGTGTGTGTGTATGACACATGGGGTGAGAGTGTGCTCTGAGTAATACTGGGGTTGCTAACTGTGATTGCATGGCCTTGATGTCACATGTCTGGGTATGGCTCTGCACCCCGGCCTCTCAGCCATATCACATGTGTTATCCCTGTACAGTGGACATTGTGATATATAGTATGGCCACCATATAAGAAATATGCAAAACCCGCTCCACATTGACCACACAGTCACAACCACCTCTAGACAGGATATGGGTTACAAACACACACTCACACACCCACACACCTGTCATGTTTGCAAGTAGAACCCCTATCTAACTAGTGTATTACACTACAGCACTACGCAATTATAGTACACACCACAGATATTACTGGAGTAGTCCTTGCCCAAAAGTGTAATTCACAATGACTGACATCAACAGGATTGCCAGAGTAGGGCATTTTAAATGACTGAGAGAGACTAGCCTAAAATGCATTGCTCCCCACACAGACAGTGACACACACACACTACATCCGGAACTGCCATGTGTGGGGATGGAACCCAACCACGCTTCTAATTCACAATACAGCAGTATGCAGTTAATGGACATGCTATGGTGATTCCTGGTCTACAACCTTCCCAGAGGTGTATTTCTAGGTGCATGACATCAGCAGCCTTGCCAAAGGTGGGTATGTGAAATGTGAGTACCCTAAAAGCATTGCTCTCTACACAGTCAGACATGCATGCATACACACACAGTTGGTAGGTCAAGGTTAGAACTCCCAACTAACTCCTTAATCACACTATGGCCATACGATGTTACGGGATGTGCTACAGAGATTACTGGACTATGATCATCCCAGAGGTGTATTTCAAGTTGCGTGACATCAGCAGCCTTGCCAAAGGCGGGTATTTGACTTGTAAGGGGTGTGAGAAGCCTACAAAGCATTGCTCTCTACACAGTCAGTGATAGACAGAGACGCACACATATGCACACACAGACTCACACATGCACAGTTGCCATGTCTGGGGGTTTGACCTCTTACCCAATTACATTATCACATTACAGCAGTACGCAGTTACAGCATGCACTACAAAGATTACTGGGCTACAGCATTCCCAGGGGAGTATTTCTAGGTGGGTGACATCAGCAGCCTTGCCAAAGTTGGGTATGTGAAATGTAAGGGGTGTGAGTACCCTAAAAGCATTGCTCTCTAGACAGGCAGACATGCACGCATACACACGCAGTCGGCAGCTAGAACTCCCAACTAACTCCTTAATCACACTATGGCCATACGATGTTACAGGATGTGCTACAGAGATTACTGGGCTATGATTGCCCCAGAGGTGCATTTCAAGTTGCCTGACATTGGCAGCCATGCCAAAGGTGGGTATTTGGCTTGTAAGGAGTGTGAGTATCCTAAAAAGAATGCCTCTCTACACAGTCAGACATGCACACAAACACTGACACACACTCACACACGGAGTTGTCAGGTTTGAACTCCTACCTAACTAGTTTATCACACTACAGCAGTATGCAGTTACGGGATGTACTACAGAGTTTACTGGGTTACAGCATTCCCAGGGGTGTATTTCTAGGTGAGTGACATCAGCAGCCTTGCCTAAGTTGGGTATGTGAATAGTAAGGGGTGTGAGTAGACTAAAAGGCATTGTTCTCTACACATTCAGTGAGAGACAGACACACACACACATGAACAGTGACACACACTCACACACACAGTTGTCATGTCTGGGGTTAGAACTCCTACTTACCTAGTCTATCACACTACGGCAGTACACAGTTATGGGACGCACAACAGAGATTACTTGCTTACAACTCTCCCAAAGGTGTATTTTACATTGGATAACCTCAGCAGGCTTGTCAGGGTACCGCTATGGGGTGGCCAGTGTTTGCATGGCCCATACATCATTCATGTAGGGGTGACACACCACAAGCGGCCACACATGGGGTCATATGTCACAGGTGTGTGTATAGGGCAACTAGCTGACTAAGTCCTTGTGCAGCCATGTTGCACAGTTGGCACGTGGACCACAAAGTCTGTGGTGCTGACAAGTACTGGTCGCTAGTAACTGCAGTGTGTGACATCTGCACCTGATATGTTTGTGGCCCTTTGGCTGTGTTCTGGGTGGGACAGGCATGGATGGCTCCTTGTCACAGTCACCCTCTTCCACATATCTATATCCATCTATCTTTGGCTTATTATGGTGTGTTGTCCTTACATATATGTCTGTATTCCTATCCACTGTGTGTGCAATACATGAGTGGTGCATAATAACATGTGTCTGCAGTAACAATTGCAACCGCTGGATGTGTCTGGTCCACTGGTGTTTGCATACATGGCCGTCAGGTGTGTGAGCATGCCAGTATTACCTTTCAGTATGTTGATGACTGACATTGCCTTGATTTCCCTAAGTGTGTGAGCATGCCCAGTAAGGCCATCTATTTAGCATGTGTGGCGCATGTCCGGTGGTTTGTACTGCACAGCTGCCCTTTGTGTTGTACACCAACAGGTAGCATGCTGTGTCTGCAGGGTATCCACCGATCATTTGGCATTGACTGTTGCAACATGTCTGCATAGCAGGGGGTACACCTGACTATTTCTATGTTTCTACACAGGATGGGGGGGGCGCACCTGACTGTTATTATATTTCTATGTGGGGTGCGGGGGGCACACCTGACAGTTGTACACATTTGCTAGGACTGCACTGGTATGTACTGTAGTCCATTTCAGTCAGTAGTCTTACCTATCATGTTAGTTAAGCCATACCGATGTACTACCGTTCGTATCTTTTGATTGCATACACATTAGTTTCTGACTTCCTAGCCGTCACAACTGACATCCCACTACCTGGCCTGCTGTAGTCTGTCCGTGTAGGCCTGGGTGGGGGTTACCCATACCCCTCATTCAGAGGCCATAGTACAGCATTTGTTTGTGTTTGTCTACACCTGTCCTTCTGGCTGTGACTGTTGTTGGGTATGTGAACCCCCCCCTCCTGACTGGCATGTGTGAGTCCCTTATCTTGTGGGTGCCCCGGTATTGAGGGTGGTGCTACAGGGATGCCTATGTTGGATGCACATAGTACACTGCCTACGCATGGTTAGACACAGGTAGTGTAATGTTTGGCATCCCTTTTACTGTATGTGAGAGGCAGAGAGAAGTGCTATTCCCTGGGTCCATCCCATGTCAGTGTATGTGCTAAGTGTTGCCTCTTCACCAGGGCCAAGGCATACTGGGCACACCTCCTTCTGCCTACTGGGGCAGGCTCAGGTTGTTCCTCCTTTGAGTCACTCTGTGCCTGTGCAGGCCTTGGCATTGGTGGGGGGGGCTATGTGGCCCTGCCCCTTGCTGCTCCTGCTGCAGCTGTTTCCGCAGGATCATATTGTTTAGCATGGCACATACAAGGATGATTTGGGTACATGTAGTTGGTGAGTACTGCAAGGCTCCACCAAATGTGTCCAGGCACTGGAACCATGACTTGAGCATCCCAAACACACACTCTATTATGATTCTTGTTTGTGCGTGTGCCTCATTATGGAGTTCTTGTTCGGGTGTGTGTGCATTTCTGATGGGTGTCATCAGCCATGGCTCCAGTGCATATCCAGCATCCGCAACTTGGTGACCTTGTGGGATGTCCCCACTGGCAAATTTCTTGTACAACTGCGTCAGATGCCAGATGTGGGAATCATGATAACTTCTAGGGCAGCCAGCACACATGTTCAGTATTATGCCCTGGGCATCCCACACAACATGGCAGTTGATGGAGGGGAAGCCCTTGCAGTTGATGTAGACCCTACCCTGCTCACTGGGTGGTGCTTTGATGCGTATGTGCATGCAGTCTGTTGCACCCATTACCTCAGGGTATTCTGCTATATGCTGGAAGAGATGCATACTGCTGGCCAATGCCTCATGGGTGAGGGGGAAATATACGTGCTCACCGACATGTGCTGACATGGCATCCAGGCACTGGTGGAGTACCCTGGATGCTGATGCCTGTGAGATCCCCATCTTATCCCCAGTTGGCCTTTGGAAGGTACCTATAGCTAGTATTCTTAGGCCTACACATACCTTCGTTTCCACTGGGATGGGTTCCCCTCTGTTAGTTCTGTGTGTCAGGCGTGGCTGACACAGCTCAACAATCTGCTGTAGGAGGTACCTGTCCACCCTATAGTGCTCCACTATCTCCAGCTCATGTAGCCCTTGGTAGGTTACCCTGGGTCTGTACACTCTTCTCTGTCTCCTCACTGTGGGTTGGTTGGCAGAAGTCCCATCCTCAGCACCCTCAGCCTCTTCCACAAGCTGTATGATAGCTATTGCAGCCCCTAACATTTTGCTGTTGTGAGTGTTAAAAGTTCCCCGCTTGTTCACACCGGTGGTGTAGAGTGTGGGAAAAATTGAAGGGGTAGGTGACTGCATAGTTTATAGTGGTGTTCTGGGCTGGGCTGGTCTGCTGCCTGTGTAATTGGTTGGTTCTGATACGTTTCACCTGGCAGCGAACCTACTACCCCTTGATTAACTTCCTACTGCTACTTTCCCTTCCCATTGTCATTCTGATTCATCCTGGGGGCGCTCTGCTCAATCGGTGTACTCCAATGTGTACACTGCTGCTATTTCCTGGGTTCACTTCCTTTATCTTCCTGTAAATCCCGTTGCTCGGTGCGCACACTCACTTACAATTTGTCCTACATGCTGGGCAGGTTTAGACATACCCCCCGGCTTTGCTGTGCTAAGCTGGATGCAACCCTGAGCCACAGGGCTCCAATCCACTGACAGTATGCCTGACACTCTCACACATGATGTCACCTACCTCCTAGTCTTGCACTCAGCTATTCATACTCTTACACTGTTGGGACCTGCCTCACATGCTGATGAAAACCGGGATTCACTATCCTTCCCCATATTTGCATAGAATTGCCTGCTAATGCATAGTTACATGTGTCACACTGTGCCTCCCCCCTTAGAAACCACTGCTCACTGGCCAGGTTGTCTTTTGCCTGCCATTGACTTGCATGATGGAATACAATTCAGGTTGTAGCCTGCTATAGGTCCCCAACCATGTCCCAAGACTCTCACTCCACGTTCCTAAGCACCCTGGAAACTGTTAGGGTCCAACCCAACACTCTCATACTAGGTGACTTCAACTACCCCTCTATCAACTGGGAAAACTACTCATGCACCAATCCACTGGCCCAGCACTTCCTGGAATTCATCAATTCCAGTACCTTGGATCAGCTCATTCTTAACTCCACTAGAGGAAGCAACATTCTTGACCTGATTATTACTAACATGGGCAACTGTTTCTTTATACCAATAGTCAATTCCTCCCTGGTTAGATCCGACCACAAACTAAATACCATGGAAAGGGAGGATGGCCTAATGGTTAAGGTGTTTGCCTTACAAACACAAGGTGCAGGGTTTGAGTTTCACACGGGATAATTGGCTAGGCTTAAAATGGCTTGCAAGGGCAATTAGCCTAGTAATAATCTATGAATCTATGAATCTATGAAATCCACATCTCAACCACACCCCCGCAGAGGTAACCACAATGAAAAACTTCTCCAAAGCTGACTTTGGGCTCCAGGTAGCTAACTTCACGGCACTCATGTCAATAGCAAATAGATGCATGACTGCCGAATCATACACCAATGCACTGTACGAACACATACATAAATGCATGGAACTAGCCATACCCAACAAAACCAAGATGCTCTCCTCCAAAAAAAGGAATCCAATCTGGTGGTCCCATGCCATTAATAAACTCTACAATAGAAGGAAGAAACTGTTGCAGAAAAAGGTGAAGTCCCAAGACTGGAAAAACTCTCTTATTAGCCTCAACAAAAAGTTGAAAAAGCCAGCTATGAAGGCAGAATTGTGGCAGACACTAAACACAACCACAGTCTTCTATAGTTATATCAAGAATCTCCATGGCAATACCCAGGTTTGCTCTGAGTTACTGCACAATGGTACCTCCTATACTGAGCCAACAGATATTGCCAACATACTGTCTGACAGATTCAGTGCCAACTTTATCCCTCTCTCCCCTCCTAAAGGACCAATCACAATACTGGAGGAATGCCAGACACCCAGCATTGCTGCAGCACAGGTTAAAGCTGCATTGTCCAAGGCCAAGAATACAGCTTCCATGGGACCCAATAATATCCCTGGATGTGTTCTACATGAACTACAAGGTGAACTGTCACCAAATCTGTGTGCCCTGTTCAATCACAGTCTCACCTCAGGCTTTATCCCTACTGAATTGCACACTGCTACAGTCATCCCTCTCCATAAAGGTGGAGTGAATACAGACCCTGGAAATTATCACCCCATTATCCTGACAAGTCTGATATGTAAGGCTATGGAGTGCATCATCATGGACCTAATTAACAAGGATAAGGAATCTCCAAACTCTAGATCCCACTCAATTTGGTTTTGTGAAAGGTAGATCATGCCTGCTCAAACTGGTTGACTTCTTTGAGTCAGTCACCAGAGTTGTGGGTGAGGGCAAAGCAGTTTATACAGCCTACCTCGATCTGGCCAAGGCCTTTGATACCATTCCCCACTCAGGAATTATTGATAAACTCACCAAACTAGGCATTACCCCTATATCACTAGGTGGGCTGCAAATTGGCTCACAGATAAAACCCACAGTGTGAAAGTAGCGGACTCCAAGTCAGACTGCCGACCAGTCATGAGTAGAGTCCCACAGGGATTGGTCTCGGGTCCTTTCCTGTTTGGCATCTACTTCTCAGAAGTCCAGGCCAACACAAAGGGACTCTGGCTGACCAAGTTTCCAGATGACTGCAAGCTGGGAACCATTAATAACTCCCCAAGTGATGTAGACATCCTACAGAAAGGCCTCACTGAGACCAATGGCTGGTGTTGAAACCATGGCCTTAAGCTTAATGCCAAAAAATGTGCCATCATCCCCTTTGGGAAAAACTCAGTTCCCACTAATTACCACATCGATGGGAGCCCACTGAACATTGAAGACGTTATAAAAGATCTGGGGGCACAGGTTGACAGCAACCTCTCCTTCAACCATCACATTGCCACTGTGGTCATAAAGTCCTTCTATGTGGCACACCTCATTACCAAGGGTTTTGCATCCAGGAAGAAAGAGGTCATCATCTCTCTCTACTCTTCCCTCATTAGGCCAATCATCGAGTATAATTCCCCATTTGGCATATACCTCACTAGACACATGCAACAGCTGGAAAGGCCACAAAAGTACCTCACAAAGGGGATCCTAGGCCTTAAATACATGTCCTACATGGACAGACTCAAAAAATCCAGCTATTGTCTGTCTTACATCATCTACTAAGAGGTGATTTCTGCTTGACTTACAAAGCCATGTCTGGCCCAGCTCTGTTAGAAATGCTACATCTAAAGAAATCCCAATCCCTCAACACCGCATGATCCAGAGACCTCATCCTCATTACCACAATCAACAGAACATGCTGGAGGGACAGGTTCATAACCCAGAGACTGCCCATGCTCTGGAGTAGACCTCCCATACATGTCAAGCAGAGCATTTCACTGGCCCTTTTCAAGAGAAATCTTGATGAGTGGATGGGAAATAGAAAGTTCACCCCATGGATCACTCCAGTGGCTCTACTTGATAGAAGCACTGAGAACTAATTTCGGGTGGCACGATGACAGGGCACTTTTATGGGCTAGACTTCTAAAGGCTCCAAGGCCATTAGCCTAGTATGCACCTATGAACCTATGAACCTATGAACATTATATAGATACATCTGTTTGAGATTTTTAGTTTTGGGAAATTTGCATTTGTATTGGAAATGGTATCAGTGTGTAGTTTTAGTAAGGAAAAATTGAGGTAAGTAAGTTTGGACCAGTGGCAGGCATTCATATATATATATATATATATATATATATATATATATATATATATATATATATATATATATATGTGTGTGTGTGTGTGTGTGTGTGTGTGTATATACACGAGTGTGTAAAAGTAAATAGAATGTCTGTGAAATCACTGTCTTGGTAAGATCTTTCTGTCTGGAATAAAAACATCCAGTTTAGGTGATTGCTTTATCCTAAGTAAGGACTTAATCTAAACATGAAGCTCAACATCAAATAACAGCTAAGATCCTAGAAGAGAGAAATGAGTGAGCTGAAAATTTGAGATCATAGGACTCTACAGGGTCCCAGGTTGAAAACTGAGAAAGATGTTCACTACTGTGTCCTCTGCTGAAGTCCGTGCTCTAAACTCTAACTATATTTAGACAATAAATTCCTGGCAAAGTTCATAAGAAACAAAGGCCTTGAAATGTAACATTATAGTATGGTGCTTGAAAGTTCTACAATGCCTTCATTTGCATACAGTTAGGCCACTTCAAACAGAACAGCCCACCTGAAGTGAGAAAAATCCCTTCTAGATCTACCCTTTTAAACACTCAGAAAGGGTGTGAGGTTTGCAACAGTAATAAAGCATCATCAGATCATCTGCCTGCAATAATAACCCAAAGCACATTCAATACACAGCAGTCATACTTTAACATTAATGAACTCAGCAAAGCCTACAATTGGTCAGGCCTGAAAGATTGCAGAAAAATAATCTGCTGCTAATATAAACAGCAACAGGTGGCACCCAGACTTTTTAAAAGTAACAAAAACTCAAACTGAAAACTGATGAAAATATATACCAGCAGCACAATAACAATCCCACGGACTCGGCGTGTAAACCAAAATGCAAAATTTAATCCACAAATAAAAGGTAAGTGCTTTCAGCCGTGTTAACAGCCTTCTTCAGACATCAGATACATCTAAATAAAAACCTTATATAGCCATATCAATATCCATGACAATTGATAAATTGATTAAAACCAGTCAATTTTCAAAACCAATTAAATAATTAAAACAATTCTAAATAGAGCATAAATTTCCTACTATATAATACTTGCTATGAATGAAGTAAATAAATACAATTGCTTTGCAAGAACTATATTTTGTGTGAAAGTATGCTATCTATTATAAGCCTTTAATTTTAAAATACTTTTAATGGATACTGAGTCGTTAAGTCCTGGAAACTGCATGTCATTTAAAAGAACTTGCCACCAATATTCTTTAAATTCTAACATTGTTTTCCAGGGACCTTTCCTAGGAGATGTGTTTATTTTTTCCAATACTATAAATTGAAATGAATGTGTGGAATTATGCATTAAGTGTCTACATAGCACGTTATTATGTGAACACTTTCTTATATCATTCAGATGTTCAAAAATACGCTGTCGTAACTTGCGTTCTGTTTTGCCTACATAATAGGCCTCACAGCAAGAACACAAAGCTGCATAAACCACTCCAACTGTGTTGCAATTATATTTTCCTCTAATTTTTATCATTGTCCCTCCCAAAATTGCTTGATCTTCTTCCAATATATAAGCGCAATATGCACACATATTACATTTTCTCATAATACCCTGTGTGTGTTGTGTAGTTTGAGAACATCTACTGCACCAATCTTTCAAATTATGATCTCTTATAAATTACTAATGGCTGGACTCCTAAAATATCTGCTAATTGTGTATCTCTATTTATAAGTGTCCATTTTTTATTTAAAAGTTTATTTAACTCTCTAGAGTCTTGTGTATATGTAGTTATGAATGCTACATTGCTTCGATTGTGATTATGATTCTTAATGTGATTATTAGTATTGCAAATGTTATTCTGAAAGTTATTGCATGCTGTAGATGTTGCTACATGTAAACCATCTCCTAGTTCTAAAGGATGTATGTTATCCATATTGGCTGTTCCTAATAATGGTTTATAAAAGCCTGTGCTTCTTTTTTGCTTAACCTCTTGAAATACCTCATTGACAAACTGTTGTGGATAATTCCTATTTATAAACATATTCATGATATGATGACATTCATCCACAAAGTCCCCAAACTCTGAAACCATTCGTGCTGCACGAACTAACTGACCCTTTAAAACAGCTTTTTTGACATGTTGTGGATGATTACTGGTGTAATGCAGAAACTTATTTGAATAAGTTTTCTTTCTGAAAATATTGGCTATTAATTTATTTTGCATGTAATTTTTTGATATTAATACATCTAAATAGGAAATGCTGTCTGTAGAAACTTCATAAGTGAATTTTAAAAATTTGGTGGAGTAATTAATATATTGAATAAATTCATCAATAATTTCCATGGGTACATGCCAAATAAAAAATGTCATCTAGGAATCTACAATACATATCTATACATTGCATGAATTCAGATTGAAATAGATATTTGAACTCCCAAGTGGCCATGATGACATTGGCATATAATGTACCCACTGGAGAGCCTATTGCCACCCCTTTTATTTGCTTGTAGTAGTGACCATCACGATAAAGGTAATTATTTGTTAACACCATCTCTATTAAGTGTGTTAAAATGTTTATTTCATCCTGTGGTATGGGCTCTATTTCTGTGGAAATTTATGCTCTATTTAGAATTGTTTTAATTATTTAATTGGTTTTGATAATTCACTGGTTTTAATCAATTTATCAATTGTCATGGATATTGATATGGCTATATAACACTTTTTAAAAGTCACTTCTTCGTGATTAAAGTAAACAAGAAAATCAATCAAAAGCCAAAAGCTCAATTCACGTTTCTTAGCATGATCGTCTAACAGTGAACTTATTGGGATGAATCTGTAGTTGTCTTGCCCAGTATGACTAGCAGCAGTCTTTTTCCTTTGATAACAGCATGCATGTGCAACAATTTACAACTAAAAACAGCTCTCTCCCTCTTTTTCTTTGCAGCAGTACAAAGAGATAACGAATAGTTTGTCAGATCAGGAGCAGACTTTTTACCTTTTTTTGTTATTCAACTATTGAGGGCACTGATTTGGTAGAGAATGGATTTGCCTTGCTCCAAGAGTGCCTGATCAGATTTATTTTCTTTCTTCTCAACGTTTGAGTTGAGGCAAGCCAGATAAAGATACAGCACTGAACACTAGGTCAGCTAGATACTTGTCTGTGGTTGTGCTTCATTACCGGACTGCTGACTGCTAGCCTACACTTAGAGATATCAATATATGCCATAATGAATTTAGAAAAATCGGGGACCTCTGAATGGGTTCTGTGAAGAAGTTGTTTTGTTTAGTTAGTTACTTACTTAGTTTACCAAGGTAGTACACTGATTACAATAGATCATTTGTCAGTACAGCCTGGGTACCCTGGTTCTAAAAGGCTGCATATATTTCTAGTATCCCCTTAACTTCATCAGGTCTTCTGCTCATGGTGAGGTCAGTTAGGCAGCAGGCAACTACAGAAAAGTATAGAATACATTTTCTGAAGTAACCAGCAAGTCCCAAAAAAGCTCAGATGTGTATTTTTAGTTTGCGCATCAGCAATATTTTAATGACCTACAGATTTTCTTTTTGGAATTTACTTAGACCTTGACTTCTAATATAACCTAGACCTATCTGATAATCAGTGGCATTCAACATGTGACCTGTTTGTGTTAACTATTTTTGTGCAACGTGTGTTCTTGGGAGGTAATAATCCATAGGTTCATACTAGGCTTACTGCCCTTGTTGGCCATTTTAAGCCTAGCCAATTTCTCTTTTATGAGAATCAAACTCTGTACCTTGTAATTGTAAAGTAAACACCATAACCATTATATCAACCTCACAGCATATCACGAATCACAACATCATAAACAGAAGCTGCAGGATAGTATCAGTGAGATTTCCATGCCTTGTCTATGAACCTTTGAAATAAAACTGAGGTTCTGTGGACACCCAAGAATAATTTGGTGTAATGGAAAAGGACTTCTGCTTGAAAAAAAAACTATCTACTACTTGAAATGATGGAAGAGAGAAATTTTCTAGAAACCCTTAATCAAATCTAGATGAATGAGTTTCTGCATAATCCCCAACTGCTCTGCTAGTTTACCTACCATGGGTGTAGGATAGGTATGACTTTTTAATATGCTATTCATTTTTCAAAAGTGTTACAGAACCCAGTAGTACTATCCTGCTTTTTGCCAACATGATGGTGCTGTTCCATTCAATAAAGGATTATTGATTCACCCGTAAGTTTAGTATCTTTTGTTTTTATCCTAGATGGCCTGGTATTGAGCTTCAGGGATTCTATAAGGCCTAGGACTCATGAATTGGTGAGGTAGGTAATGAGAGTGGCATATCTTGCAAAGCCTGAGAAGATACCATTGTTCCATGACAGGAATTCTAGGACCTGCAGTTTTGGAGCCTTAGAAAATCTCATCCTGAATTACCTGAGGAGCTTTGGTTATCTGTTCCACTTCTTTCTAATTGAGTATATTCAGTCCCACTCCTCACATTAACCTCTGGCTTCCTTAAGGATGTTAATATGTTACTGCAGTAAATTTGTTTGAATCACATTTTCCCTACTTGCTTTACTCTGTAGTTCACCTCATTAAACTCTCATAAATCATGTATGGGCCTTGCCACTTAGCTAAAAAATTATTTCATTGCTGGGAACCAGGACAAGGACCTGGTCCCATTCCTGCCTCCCTGTAGTGGATATTTTGTTGATGTACTCATTGCTGGCTAGTCCAAGACCTTTCTGTAACCTCCCTTACTACACACAGCTTCATTTGGATTCTTTCCTGAATACTGTTGTAGCGTTTCACTACAGCCAGCTGTAAACAAGGTTTCTCCTCCCATCCAGATTTCTGTGACAATGTTTAATAGTCCCATGGGCAATTTCCCATATGGTAACTCTTAAGAACTAAAGCCAGTGGAAGCTTGTGGGACCTCCCATGCAGAAAAACACGAGATGGGGTAACAAATGTGTGAGGTTCTTTTTCCTCAGTCTCTATTATTTGAAGATTAGGGTATTCTTGTACTTTCTATTTTTTCATCCATTTGTGGGTGGTACACTGAGGTCCTAGGTTGTTTTACTTGAAGAAAGTGTGACAAATGATTCATAAACTTGGACACGACTATATTGTATTGGTAAATTACAATTTCCTTGGTTAACCAAAAAAGAAAAAAAGCGTTGCTCATGTTACTAGAGCTGGCATTCCAAAGGGGAATACCTCACCAAAATTCAACATAAAAATCTTTGGACTTAAGCAGAACAGCCGCAATGTCCATATAATGATAATTTTAAAGGGGACCTCTATTTTTTGGCACTGGTATCATGGTTCCTTAAATTTGGAATTGGATCTAATCTTCAGACACACTGGGCAACAAGCACAGGAACTTCTTATCTCTTTAATAAGTTCTGTCTAATAAAAGCAAGCTAGCATTCAAGATGTGGTCATGTCCATGCCAGGTGACTGCCTAAAATATGGTTGTGAGCAAACTTCATTACCATTCCACTATATGAACAGGTCACTAACAACTGGCAGATAATTTCTTCCCTGCTTTATAATTTAAAATATGGGTAGAGAGTAGGGAGGTGTATACAGGGGAGTCCAATCTCACTACACTAGCAATATTCTCATACATTTGTCTTAAGGTTTTCCAGAGACCTTTTTTAAAAATCCATTTTCTAGTTGAAAATTGTAGCAGACAGGGTCCTTCCTCCCAAGTATCTCTGAAGATGGAAAGTCTATTTTCCTGTCCCATTAAAAAAGCAAGGAACACCTATATTCCATTATTCCCTCATGGTCCAGCATTCCACTAGCACATGCTTCTCTTGTTCCACATTGTTGACCTATTTAAAATCCTTTACCTGTCCTTTTGGGAAAGCCTCTCTTGTTTATCTTTCTTTACTGTCAGGAGTGCCTTTCCATACTGTTGTCTTTCCTTTACCTACTTTTATCCTTCTTGATCTTTGCCAGACTTCCCTGGGGTTCATCTCTTCTTATTAGCCATCCTTCCTCTTTCGCTTTGTTGGGCCTTTCTTTGGGAACATTTATCTATATCTTAGTTTTGCCTGGTTAATTCATTGTTACTGTGGGCTGTATTTTGACTCATTCCAGATTTTTTTCTGCGGGTTGGTAGTTTCTCAGCGTTTACCTTCACAGCCTCCTGGGAGTTTTCCTCTTCACATTCCCTCCATAGCTTTTTTTAAAACAAGAGGAGTGTTTGCACATAATTATGTCAAGGCTGAAGTATTACTGGATGTAATACTTTCTAAAATCAGATCTGTTATCTACACTTAGATTATCAGATAGCACTTTCTTTCATCATGAGCTCAGGTAGAATCTGTGGTTCTGGGAGTCTAGGCTTTCCTTTTACAACTCTTGGCCATCTACCTTGAGCATGCACTTTGTTAGCGTGACTTTAACACAGTAACAAAAGCCTGTTTTGTCCAACCCTTGGAGTAGTATGAGCATAATCCACAACCTACTTTCCACCCTTTGTGCACCTTGTTACCTGGATGGACATCTCCTACCTACTTTCCCTACAGTGTGAGGCTGTATGGCCTTTCTTCTCACATTTAAACTATACAGGACAAAGTACTCTTAACCTCACAGATAGAACTTTTGGCTAGTTTACCAGTGTTTTTTTCTTAAACAAGCTTTCATAATGTAATGCTGTCCTTAGCAGGGTTACAAATTCATCTGAGTTTGGCTGGGCAGCATGATATACCCCACATTTGATAGTAGTAGGCAGAGGTCTCCTAAATCGGTATATAGCTAAAATTTCCAACATGATCTTTTTTACTGTTATATCTTTCTGGGTCTAACAGATATCTTGCTCAGTGTTTCAGCTCAAAAAACTAGCCTCAATTGTCTTAATTAAAAAAAAAAACACTCAAGGAAATTATGAGTCAACTTTGTCGAAATCTGAACCACCTGTTGGAGGAATATACATACAGTTCATAAAGGCTTTTCCTGTAAGATGAGCACTTACTATAGGAGCCATTATGAACTATGCAAACCTTCCTGACTAGCAATTTTTTTCAAATGTGACTGAATTAGCCTCCATTGTTTGGCAGAAAGGTGCACCTTCATATGACCACATTCTTGAAATCGAATGCAGACATTTGTTCAGGTTTGAAAGTTAAAATATATATTGGAGTTAAATAAAATAGTAATTACTTATAAATACTTACATAAAGAACAATGCTAGTTTGAATTGCAACAGCTGGGACTCATGCATTTTAAAGTTCACCACTTTGTAGCCGACTAAACAAGAAAATGAAATGTTTTGCACTACAAAAGTTAATTTCTCTTTTAGTAGCCTGATCGACTAACCAAAAGTCACCATGGTGGCATGATGCAGTGACTACTCACAATTCTCTTATCTGGTCTGTTTTGTAACAGCATGTGTGCAATAATTCAAAACTGCAAAACAGTACTGTCTGTCTCTCTCTTTCTCTGCCACTGTAGGAAAAGATAACAACAACGGCAGTTTGTTGTCTCTTTCTTCTGCAATAAGCACCAGTAATAAATTAGTTTGCTCTCTTGCATTTATTGGAGAAACAGGGACAAGTAAGAACAGGTGTAGTGTAAACCATCCCTATATTTCAGGGTATAATGCCCATCATGTATTCACATCCATTAGCAGCAGTGCAGGATACTACTCATAAATCCATTGTCCCTCTCTAGATTTCACATTAAACTAATCCAGAACAAGCAGAAGTCATACATAGATGCACTGAATAAAACTAATTATTATATTACAGCCAATTAATAAATCTTGTCTTTGAACCATTCAGAGCATGAAATGTCCTTTAAAGAATTAGAAAACCATCAATTAGTTAACCATCAAATCAGATTCCTTATTGGTGCCTTTAGCTCTATACACAAACACTGGCAAACTTATCTACAAGCAATAAAGGGTCTATATTAGATAATTGAACTTTCAAAAGTACGAGTGTCATATGGGTGACACCATATGATCGAATTTTTGAAAGTTCGAACGTTTTAATGGAGATCTCCGTACAGCACGAAATGGGAAGATTTCCCTTTTCTGAGTGTAGTGCGATCTCGGCGATGGTATATTTAGAGAGCGGGGGCACAACCCCCCACGTGTGGGATGCAGGAGGGCTTGCCCCTCTGTTTAAAACATTCAGGTAGGTTATTTGTGTTGTTTATTTATTTTTTATTAGATGTTCAAACTTTTAAAAGTTCAATCATATGGTGTCAACCATATGACAGTCGAACATTTGAAAGTTTGATTACCTAATATAGACCCACAATAAATACACCCAAAGTTGTATGGACTTTCCAAATATCAATTCACTTGCTCACACTATCTCCCAGCTTACTGGAGGTGTCAGACTTCTCAACATCACAGTCATTAATGTTTTCCTAAATTGTACCGCTTCACTTGTTACCCTCTTCTTAGTCAAGTATGAGCATCTTGCTGTCACCTTCAAATAAGGTGTTTTCAGTAAGGGATTATTTCAAATTTAAATGCAATACTTTACTATTTACTGATCCTACAGATAATCACAAGGGATGTGTCTTGCCAGTAAGCCTTGTATCTGAGGAGGCTGCCTGTTCTCCTGAATCATACTTTCTTTTAGACAAGATTATTGCAGCATCAGTACCAGACTGATGGAAACATGTCAAATTTAAAACTAAAGTCATATGATAGATGACCTGGGACCAGATTTAATTAATTCTGTGACAGTGAATGCTGAATATTGTTATTCTGCCTTAAAACTCCAATCACCCAGGGTGGAGCGGCACAGCCCCCCCCTGCACTGGAAATATGGAAAACAATTGTCAACATACCTCTGAACTTTTATATACAAACTCTAAGACTGCCATACCATGGAGAAATGGGAATAGTCTCAGAAAGAGTAATCACGTACTTATTAAACTCCCATATTTGTTACTGCGCTATTCTGGGACTTCCATTTACGCATGCGCGTGCACGCGCACGTGTGTGTGTGTGTGTGTGTGTGTGTGTGTGTGTGTGTGTGTGTGTGTGTGTGTGTGTGTGTGTGTGTGTGTGTGTGTGTGCATTAGAATATCAAATGTTAATGAAAATCTGAAACTACCATGTTAACAAACTGAAAACTCTTGGTCATTTCTAAAAGATGGTCATCTAATCATTATAATAAGGATTTAGAAATGGAAGTAAGTACGTTACTTAAGAGTATTCATATTTTTTTTAAGTACCTCAAACTTGCAATTAGGAAATGTAAGGTCAACTCTGAAGTTAGGGTTGCAGTTAATTTCAAATACAATCATAAGGTCTTTTCCATCTATATTAGGAATCTTAGAAGTAACTAGCAATTCTGTGCTTGTTTTATCTCTAATGGCACCTCCTTCGTTAACCGTAAGGACATAACTAATATTCTTATAGACAAATTCTATTCCAACTTTACTTCACTCACCCACCCATCTGTTCGCACCCCTCCCACTCCCACCCCCACACACATCTCTAATCCTGAAATCATTCTGAACTAGTTGCTTCTGGCTCTTTCTAAAGTAAAAAAATGGCATTTCTAAGGGTCCTCACAACATCCATGGATGAGTGCTGAGACTCTGAAGTCCCATCTAGGAAAACCTTCTATCATCTCTTCCAGTTAAATCTGTCTACTGGTCACAACACTGTTATGTGGATAATAACTGTTGTTGTGCCCTTGTGTAATGAAAGGACTTCTACTGACCCTAGTAAGTGCAGTACTGCTATTCACTCTAGTATTGTTTGTAAAGCCATGGAACATGTTAAAGCTGAGATAATAGACATTGCGTAGGTGACCTTGTATCCCTGGAACCAAACAAGTTTAGTTTTGTAAAAGGCAGATCATACCTGCTCAACCTCAATGACTTTTTTGAAAGAGTTACTTAGATCACTGATAAGTTGCATACAGTCTTTACTTGTCAAAGTCTTTCACACTATACAGCACAATGAGATTATCAACAGTTTCCCAACTCACCATTAACCAAAACATACTTCACTGGGTAATTGGCTATCTGGAGAAAAAGTACCACTACAGTTAGGGGTGTTTACACTGGATAGAAAAGCAACACCAGCAGTGTCACACAGGGCTCTGGGTCCCCCCACCCTCTTTGGTACATGCTTTTCTGGTATGAAAGCTGATATCAGTGGACTATGGTTAACCAAGTTTGCTGATGGTTGCATACTTGGGAAGGTATAATCTCCCATTCTGATACTCAAATTCTTCAGCAAAGGTAAGACCAAACAAATGCTTCATGTGGTAACCATGGAATTACCTAATGGCCAAGAGATGCAGTATTATTTCCTTTGGAAAATCTAGCATAGTACTGCATATCATATAGATAACATTCCATTTAACTCTGACACATTCATCAGGGGCTTGGTTACCTTGCTTGTTACAAGGCTCTTTTTTTCTGACCACCACATTCTGTGGCAGTTAGAAAATCTATTTGTCTTGTGGTGTGTCATTGAGTTAAAGACAAGCTATAGTTCTACACTATTCCTTTCTTTCTGATACTGAAATTCTCCAACAAGGGCTTGACCAAACAAATGCTTGGTGTGTTAACTATGGATGCACCTTCAACATCAAGAAATGCAGTACAGAGTCCTTCAGAAAATATAAAACTACTTTTGCATACCATATAGATATAGATATAGATATAGATATAGATATAGATATAGATATAGATATAGATATAGATATAGATATAGATAACATTCCACTTAAATCTGATTAAAACATCAGGGACTTGGGTACCTTCATTGATAGCAGACACTTTATGGGCCACCACATTTCTGTCTTGGTTAGAAAAACCTCCTACATTGCATAACTTCCCTTTTGAAGTATCTACTCAATGTCCAGAGAAGCTATAGCCCCACGTTATGCCACATTTTTTAGGCCATCAGTGAAAACAATGCCCACTTTTACATGTGACTCACCTAGGCATATAAACCAACTTGAACAACTTCAGTATTTCCTCACCAAAATGATATCTGGTTTTAGTACCCTCAGCTGCCCTGATTCATGTCCCTGCCTTGGTGTCATATAGACTCCTCATAGGTGATCTCTGCTTAGCCTTCTTCGCTATGAGTGATCCAAAACTCTTTGAATTCCTTCACCTAAATTAAGCCACTGGTGAAGGAAACACCTTTTCTAGAGAACTAAACCTATACTAACACAACAGCTCTGAATGGCAAGAAGGTACCTAACTGAACATAGACTCTATTCATAGAAGAAGCTGCAGGGTACTCCCCTAATGGTCCTCTTTAGCCAGTCTGGATGAATGGACGGCTAGGCTAAATTTTCATCTGGAATATGCATGGAAAACCTGCTTAATGAAGGACATTATCTGTCTCCCATCTATACTGGGTGATGTGGATGATCGTTTTGATGTTTTCCTTGACCATAAGCTTTGTACTAACAGTATGCTTTTGTCTTTCTGCTGTCATGCTATTGATGTCATTGTCATGCAAATCAGAAAAAAATCAAGTTTTCCCCAAACAAATTAAAAAAATGACAGATGAACAGTAGTTTTTCTCAGGGTATATCACTGTTAGCAAATTAAACACTCTATATATAACAGCAGTTCTTAAATCAGACCTGTGGTGTAGCAGCAGTGTGTGCGATCACGCTGAGAGTAGTTTCTATTGGAAACTCAATATGCACAATATATATTGTTCTTTTTGGGTAGTTTGCAGAATGAATTTATGAACAGGGCAATTCTGTGATTATAAATCCAATTTGCCATCTACCCAAAAAGAACAAATGTGGATACTTGAGATTAACATGGATAGGTTTCCAAAGGCACTAGGGCTGCTAACCTAGTAACTTCCTATGAATCTATGAACATGATGGCATTTACTGGGCAATCTTAACGCACAACACTTAAAAGGTGAAAATAAAGACCATTACCACTAGTTCAGTCAGGCAACACAGGAAAACACAATAAACAAAGGGGGTAATGAGCGATTCTCCATAAAGGAATAGTGCTGCGGCCCGAACATGAAGTCAGGAGGCCAAGCAATCCAGGAAATAAGGCTGGGGGTGTGCATGAGCCTTCCAGTACTGTCTGGACATGGAGGCGAATGCATAATACAAATCACCTCATTTGCTGGTGAAAACCATGCAAATGAGATGAATGTGTGATCCAGGAAGCAGACAGGCATCCTTGTAGTAGCAGTGTCTGCAGGAGAAATATATGTGGTTGCTGTGTACCTGAATATAAAAATAGAAAAGGGGCCATGACAACTCAAATAAAAGCATGTATTAGATGCAGTAGGCATGCCAATGGCCAACACTATGGCTATTGGCATTTAAAACCAATGCAATTAATGAAAAAGCAAAGTTTTTTTTTTAATACTATGACACATTTAAACAGTGCACAGCAATGCACAGACATTATAGATCATAAAATAAAATTTAAAATAGCAAAATATGAGACATAAAGATATTCTGAAGTTCCCTATTATAATGGCTAGTAGGCAGAGTCATACAATCGCAGATTATAGTGGTTGCTAAGGACATAGGCTCTAGTGTAGTGCAATAACTAGGTTATACGCAATTAGGTGTATGTAAATGAGTTAAGTTTACTGAATAGCAAAATGGGCCACTGTATCCACAGGTACTTAACCTTGTAAGGGCTACAACATGGTAGTGTAGGCAGAAGAGACAGCTTACATGAAAAGGGGGTGTGTCATGGCTTGTGTAAGCACATTGGAGCTCAGCAGCTCCTGTTTGTGCTCAGCTAAGCACAGCTAAGCAGGGGGGCATGCCTGAGGGTGCTAAGCTGTACTTAGCTGGTTAAAGAAATGCTGAGCATGCTCGTATATAAGGGAGAGCTCTATCTGCTCAGCAATATTTACCCTAGCTCCATGGGTTTGCATGGAGTGCCGTGTGGCTCAGAACTGGAGGAAACTGAAAAAAAAATAAAAATAAAAGGATATAGCTGAGTAAAGGCAATGAACTATAATTGAGTAATAAGCCCTCTGCCACTCACAGTGGCCCATTCAGACCCATCAATAAAGTAGCTGGCAGATGGAATGTATCATAGTCAGCCAATCACACAGACTACATCTGCAGCACACCAGTATAAAATATGCAGACACCCCTCAATTTCATTTTTTCACATACTCGACACCATTGGAGTACACACTTGGGAATTGTAACTGACAAAGTGATAGGGGCTGCTGCTGCTTTACTACATCTCTACGTGCTGCAGGCTGATGGCAGTGATGAGGATGATGCTGACAACTGGCCCAGACTGAGGAGAAAAAGAGTGTTCAGACCCAGGGTAACCTTTCAGGGGCTACATGAGCTGAAGATAGTAGAGTGTTACAGGGTGGACAGGGACATACTACAGCAAGTGTTTGAGCTCTGCCACCCTCAACTCAGACCCAGAGCCAACAGAGAGGAACCCATCCCAGTGGAAACAAAGGTATGTGTAGCCTTAAGGATACTAGCTACAGGTACTTTCCAAAGACCTACTGGGGACATCATGGAGATCTCACAGGCATCTGCATCCAGGGTACTCCACCAGTTCTTGGATGTCATGCTAACACATGCCAGTGAGCACATTTATTTCCCCAACACCCCTGAGGAGAGGACCACCAATATGCATCTCTTACATCATATAGCACACTACACAGAGGTACTGGGTGCCACAGACTGCACTCATGTGCACATCAAAGCACCACCCGGTGAGGAGGGTAGAGTCTACATCAACCGCAAGGGCTATCACTCCATCAACTGCCAGGTCGCGTGTAATGCCCAGGGCATTATCATCAATGTGTGTGCTGGCAGCCCTGGTAGTTATCATGACTCCCACATCTGGCACACCTTACAGCTGTACCACACATTTGCCAGGGGGGACATCCCATATGGCCATCTAGTGGGGGATGCTGGTTATGCACTAGAACTGTGGATGATGATACCCATCAGAAATGCACACACACCCACTGAAGAATGCCATAATGAGGCACACACACAAACTAGGAACATCGTGTTTGGGCTGGTCAAGTCACAGTCCCACTGCCTTTACATATCCGGTAGAGCCCTGCAGTACTCTCCAGCCACATGTGCACACATGTTCATTGTATCTGCCATGCTACATAATATGATCCTGCAGAAACAGATGCAGCAGGAACAGCACAGGGAAGAGAGACACAGCCCCCACCATTGCCAAGGTCTCCACAGGCACAGGAGATCTAGGAGGAGGAATCCCCTCAGCCTGACCCTGTATCCAGATGTTGGCATGCCCGGTACACCCTGGCCTTGGCAAAGAGGCAATGCATAGCACATACACTGACACCCTAAGGGCCCAGGGACTGACATCTCACTCTGACTCACATGCGCACAGTAAATGGATGCCATGCACATCACACTACCTATACCTTACCATGTATAGGCTATGTACTTCCTGCATTCAACAGAGTCAGCCCTGAAACACTGTCCTCTCAACTGCTGCTGGCTCAAGACAAGTCACTGTTATTAACAATACATGAATGGGGTAGTAGACTGTGGTAGCATATATATGGTATTGCTGCATGTATGCCTGGGAATGGAGTGGGTTGCCAGGATAGCAGCAGATAATGGACAGCTATGTGGGACAACAGAAACTCTCACCCAAATACTGGCTGACCCACAATATGTAGTAAGGCCTAAGCCAGCAAGATCCACTACACTATATGAGGGACTTACAAACAGCAGGGTCAAAGGACAAATGCATGGACATCAATGTTGGAGTCCCATACATGGCTCTAAACCTCTTACAGCAAGAATTCTGTACAAAGCCATAAAGAAATGTGGGGCAAAGGCCCAAAATTAGGGACAAGTCATAAATATTGTTCTTACAAACATAGGAAGTTGATAGAATAACAGCTGTTGCAGTAGCATGAATTCTCTGAATGTCAAGAAGTCTGAAACTCAAATGTCTGTCATTACTTTCTAACTTCAGTCTTTAATGATTTCACTATTATTTGTCACACAACTGCATTTTTATGAAATATGGACCCCGAATATGAGCTAAACATCTGCACAGTCTGTGAAGATGTGTACAATTGAGAGGTATGTCCCCCTCCCCTCAACACACCTGTGTCCACATAGAACTCCAGTAACATTTATGTCTGTAAAGTGATAGCAGCAGGCCACACATTCCCAGGACTGTCAAAATCAACTTGATAATGTGTTCCATTTCTACAATATGCAGGGGTCAATGTGCTATGCATGTTTGTGATTAATAGTGTCAGCAAGTAGACAGCCATTACTGGTGGCTGTTGTGGCTTAGTGGTCTAAGCACAATACTGAAGTTGTCTGGGTCCATGGATCGAGACTGGCCATGACAGCTAATTCTCATGTCAGCTGCACCAATGGTAGGAGTTGTACTCACTGGCCAGAACTCAATATTTCCTACTGCAGGAAAGCTGGACAATGGATGGACGCCCACACATATGGACAGTACACAGGTCTGAGTAACCTACACAGTGCCTAGTACAACAGCAGGTTGTGACAACTCAGTTGAGTGCTGGGATATAAAGGCTGCCATGTCACTGTGTCAGTACTGAAAACAAATCAGTGGGCACCATCCATAACCCTAGAATGACAGGGTGTCACAGAATGTCCATACATATGCCTCATATATCTGTTCTGCTTGTCATAACATTGCATTTGCCTGCCAAACTAATGGCAAACCAATAAAGGCTGATGTGAAAACAGCAATGACAGACAGCTGAGATGCAGATGTCATACCCATAAGTAAATGCAAGCTAATACAAAACTGTTCTACCAACTGTGTACATTTGGAAGTGAAATATTAAGAGCCTGCCCTCATGTCTGGGCCAGTGTATGACTGTTATACATGAGCCTGTCCAGATGTCTGTCTGTAAGAGTTTGAGAGCTATGGCCAACCTGTAGCCTTAGAATAACAGTGCAACAGAAAACCGTCTGATGACCACAGCAGATGTATGGGACACAATGATGGACAACCTGCTAAACAGGTGAAGTCTGTAACCCTGTGTGTGATGTTACAACTTCTACCCCATTCACGCCATAACTTCAAATACATAATAACAGCAACTGTGGGCAAACACTGTCACTGGACTACAGCAGGACAAAGAGAAACTTATAAGGTGAAGGGGAACCACTAACCAGACAAACAGAATGTGCACAACAGACCAATTTCTGCTGTAACATAGTTCCCTGCAGTGTATGGGGTCAGTAACCAAACATCTGTAAGTGCTCCCTCACATTACTCTATACTGATCTGCCACTCACATACTAGGAAATCACAGTGCTATGTAGAATATAGCACACATATTATGGAAAACTCAGCTCAGTGCAATGGACTCTGTACCCACATCAGGGTATGACTCTGTTAATAAGGATAGCACACAGCCAGGAGATTCACACAATATATCACTGAGGTGCTGGACTGTTTACACAGCTTCATCAGACAATCAGCTGTAGCACACAAAATCAGGGACCGGAGTACAGCTAGCTCTGTAATGGAGTCAAACTCTTACTATTGAAGGCCATACTGGGCATGCTCCAACACTTAGAGAATTACAGCCCATGCCTAAACCCACATCTAACTATACAACTCTGTTACCCAAATATGTCTTTGCATACAGACCGCTATATGCACCTTAACTGTCTCCCCCCACTCCCATCAGACAGTATTACCTGCAGCTATCTGGAGGTGGCTCATATGTGATATATCTGCATCTGTTGACTGTGACAGATGTACATATATATAGGTAACATATACAAATTTATCAATTATACATAGGCAGAGACAGGGGAGAGAGAGACAGACAGATTCAGATAGAGAGACAGATTGACAGAGAGAGAGGCATAGAGAGACAGACACCCTGAAAGGCATAGAGTGGTGCCCTGATGTAGGCATCTACACACCAATTGTTACCATTGGCACATGCCAGTATGAAGGTGAGCTCCATTGTGTAATAGTAGTGAGGTAGTGGTTGAAATCTCATATCACCTGCCTTGTGTGTGGTGTGTGTGTGTGTGTGTGTGTGTGTGTGTGTGTGTGTGTGTGTGTGTGTGTGTGTGTGTGTGTGTGTGTGTGTGTGTGTGTGTGTGTGTGTGTGTGTGTGTGTGTGTGTGTGTGTGTGTGTGTGTGTGCACATGTGTGTGCGTATCTGTGTTTGTAGGTTAAAGCATTATGATTCCTTTTCCACCCAGTAAACGTCCCATTGACCTACTTTACAAGTTCTGCTGATGTCATTCACCTTACAAGTACATTTGGACAACCTTCAACCATATACACTCTATGGTGCACTCAATAAATACATAGCACTATAGTTTACTGAATTAAATAGGTAGGGATTCTAGTTTCAGCACTGGCAACTCTGTGTATGTTTGTAGGTTAAAGTGTTTTGAGGCCTTTTCCACCCAGTAAACCACCCATGATCCTACTTTACAAGGTTCATAGGTTCATAGGTTCATACTAGGCTATCTGCCCTAGGGCATTTATAAGCCTAGCCAGAATGTGTTTGGCTTTCGCCACCCATTTTAAATTTATTTTGCTATGCCCTTTTTCGAGGTTAGTATACTATGCCTCTATCTAACAGTGACACAGAAGTGATACCCGGGGTAAACCTACGATCTCCCATCCACTCATCAAGATTCCTCTTGAAGAGAGTCAATGAGGGACTCTGCCTAACCTGGACTGGGATTTTATTCCAGAGTGAAGGGAGCCTCTGGGTTATGAATCTGTCCCTCCAGCATGTCCTATTTATTTCAGTGCTGAGGTTCAAGTATCTCGAGCGTGTAGCTCGATGGGATTTGGATTTTCTGAGGTGCAGCATGTCCATTAATTCCGGGTTGGACATGGGTTTATATGTCAGGCACAGATCTCCTCTGAACAGGCGGTATGCGACTGAGTAGAGTTGGACTTTCTTTAACCAGGCAGCATATGGCATTTGTTTGAGCCCTTTGATCCTCTTGGTGAGGTACTTTTGGGGTCTTTCCAGTTGCTGCAGGTGTCTGGTAAGGTACATCCCAAAAGGGACATTGTACTCAATTATGGGCCTGATGAGGGATGAGTAAAGAGGCACGATGACCTCCCCTGATCTAGATGTGAATCCCTTCATGATTAGGTGGGCTATATAAAATGTTTTTCTAACCACTTTGGCCACGTGGTTGTCAAATGAGAGATTGCTATCAACTTGGGTCCCCAGGTCCCTAATTACTTCTTCTGTACTTAATGGATTTCCACCTATGTGGTAATTTGTGGGCACTTTGTTTTGCCAAAGGGGATGACTATACACTTTTGGCATTTAGCTTGAGGCCATGGCTCTGGCACCAGTTGTCTGTTTCAATGAGGCCCTTTTGGAGGATGCTTGTGTCGGCTGGAGAGTTGATTATGGCACCCAGTTTGCAGTCATCTGCGAACTTGGTCAGCCACAGTCCTTCCATGTTGGCCTGTACCTCCAAGAAATATATACCGAACAAGAGAGGTCCCAGGACTGAGCCTTGTGGGACACCACTTGTAACTGGTTTGGAGTCTGACATGGCTCCAGCAATTCAAACCATGTGGGTTCTGTCCTTGAGCCAGTTTGCAATCCATCTAGTGACATAGGGGTTTATATTTAAGCTGGTGAGCTTATCTATAATGCCCGAGTGGGGTATTGTATCGAAGGCTTTTGCGAGGTCCAGGTAGGCTGTGTGGACCACCTTTCCCTCGTCAATGGCCTTGGTGACTGTTTCAAAGAAATCAACCAGGTTTAAGAGGCAGGATCTGCCCTTAACAAAGCTGAACTGGGTAGGATCCAGTGTTTGTAGGTCCCCAATATCTTTATTTATGAGGTCCATGATGATCCTTTCCATAACTTTGCAGACCAAGCTAGTCAGGCTTATGGGGCGATAGTTTCCAGGATCCGTTGAGGCACCACCTTTATGGAGAGGGACCACTGTTGCTGTACGCCACTCTTTGGGCACATATCCTGTAGTAAGGCTGAGATTGAACAGTAGTTTTATGTTTGGGTTTAGCTCTTCTTTGAGTTCATGTAGGACGAGCCGGGACACCATCTGGTCCCATTGATGCTGTGTTTTTGCTTTGGAGAGGGCGGCTCTTACCTGAGCATCTGAGATGTCAGGGGCAGCACTCTGCTGGGATAGATATTTGCCCTTTGGTGGGGAGAAGTTTGCGCTGAACCTGTCAGCTAGGATGTTGGCAATGTCTGTGGGTTTGGTGTTTTTGTCATTTTGGACTAATTTTGAGCATATCTGGGAATTACCACCCAGGTTCCTAACATAACTAAAGAAAGCCTTGTGATTATCCTTAGTGTCCTGTGCAATTTTTCTCTCGAAGCTGGCCTTAGACAATTTTATGTGTGCCCGTAGTTTTTGCTAATACTGATCAGTGATGCCTTCCCTTTTGGGATTTTGCTTTATCATTTAGTAGCTTCCTCCTTCTATTGTATAGTTTGTTTTTGGCTGGGGTCCACCAGACAGGACGTCTGCCTTTGGAGGATTGGATCTTGGTTTTATTTGGGATCGCATGATCCATGCATTCCTGAAGGTGTTCATAGAATGTGTTTATAAAGGATTCTGCGGTCTGGGCTGTATTTTCCACAGGCCGGGGCTTTGAAGGATTCCACCTCAGTTTTGAGGAGTGTAAACTTTGCTTTAGAGAAGTTTTTCACTGTGGTTTTCTGGGCAGGGGGTGGGGTCGGGATGTGAATATCCAGTGAGATTAGTTTATGGTCTGATCTTACCAGTGAGGGATACACTTCTGGTCTGGAGCATAGAGTCCCCATGTTGGTGATGATCAGGTCCAGTATGTTTTCCCCTCTTGTGGGAGTGGTAACAAGTTGTTCCATAGCATTTGAGTTTATAAATTCTAGGAACCTTTGGGCTAGGGTGTTGGAGCTAGAGTAATGCTCCCAGTCTATGTTTGGGTAGTTGAAGTCGCCCAATATAATGGTGTTTGGAGAGACCTTCATATTTTCCAGTGTTCTCAGGAAGGCCGAGTGGGGTTCCTGGTTTTAGGAGGGTGGTCTGTAGCAGGCTATAAACTGGAAGGCAGTTTTACCCACTGTTAGTTACACATGGATAGTCTCTGATGCTTCGTGCTTTGCCACCAACCTGGAGGTGTGGGTATCTTTGATGAATATCGATACTCACCCTCTAATCGTGGTTCGGTCCAAGTTTTGGGGCGAAAAGCATGGTATGAGGTATAACCTGGTAGTGCTGGGGTGCTCTCGGGAGCCCTGAACCAGGTTTCTGTTACTGCACAGATATCGATGTTCTCCATGCTAAGGAGAGTTTCGAGTGCATGCATCTTGAGGTTTAGACTTCTGGCGTTGAGTAGCATTACTCTTAGTTTCCTATCCCTTGTGATACCTATGGAGGTGAGTTTGTCTTTTGAGCCTTGCCTAAAAAGGCACTATGGGGTAGCAAGAGCCTTTGCCAATATCCGAAAGCCCAGGGTGACAGGTGCAAGCCGTCCCTAGTGAAGCATCGTGGCTTGTCGAGCATATCATCCCAAGCTGACAGGCATTGGATCCCCTTTGAATGACACCAGTACTTAAGCCAATTGTTGAAATTGATCATCTTGTCTTCATATTGTGGCATCATTCTTGGTGAGGGTAAGATGCTACTCAAGGTCAGGGTCATACCGGCCTGGGCTACATGCTCAGAGAGCTCCTTTATGTCTCTTTTCATGTAGTCCAGGGAGGTACGTCTCAGGTCATTCACACCAGCATGGACAATGACTGAGTCATATTTGTACTTGCCTTGGAGTGACCTGAGTGCTTGTGTTATGTGGCTTGCTGATGTCATTCACCTTAGAAGTATGTTTGGACACTCTCCAGCCCTATAAGCTCCATGGCATGTGTTATATGTATGTAGTGCTGTAGTACATATAGCTAGGTAATTAGGGGTTCTAATCTCAGCACTGGCAACTGTGTGTGGTTGGAGGTTAAAGCATTATGGTTCCTTTTCCTCCTGATAAACTTCCCATTGCCCTTCATTACAAGGCCTGTTGATGTCATTCACCTTAGAAGCACCTTTGGACAACCTTCAGCTGTATAAGCTCTGTGGCACACGTGATAACTATGTGGCACTATAGTACACATAACTAGACAAGTAGGGATTCTAACCTCAGCACTGGCTACTGTGTGTGCCTGTGGTATATCCCCTGTTGCATGTTTTGGTTATACCATTATAAGGCCTGTTGACCCCCTCCCGATGGCAGTACTTTAAATGAGTCTGTTGATGTCATCCACCTTAGATGTACCATGTCAAACCCTACAGGCCATACCAGTCATCTGTACAGATGTGTGCAGAATGTCCAGATGTTTGCAACATGTAGGTGGTCTGTGTCTCATAATAATGGGGTATTATGACAAATCATTGGCAATTATGTGACAGTTGCCATAGTGACAGACATGTTAGCTTCAGATTTTATACCCATCTGAAATGTCATGCTGATGCAAAATCTGTTACCCTATCACTTGTCTAGGTTTGTAAGAGCAATATGTGAGAACAGTCCCTATTTTAGGTGGTTTATCCCACCATTCATGAAGGCATTCACAAGATTAATTGGCATAAGAGGTTGTGAGTTATATCCCTGGCATATACTTTCTGTGGCCCATGCAATATGTACATAGCACTATGGTACATACAAGTAGATAGGTAGTTGTTCTAATCTGACTATTGAAAACTGCATGAGTGTATGTGTTTCTGCATGCATATCCCCTGTGGCCATCTTGCCTGTGTGTATGCGATGGTTATACCATTGTGTGTGCCTGTTCCACCCTGTTAACTCCCCCATTGCCAACCTAGTCAGGGTCCTACAGATGTCATCTACCTTTGAAGCACAGTTACATATTTTCTAACACAAAGGCACTGTGACACATGCAATAGTCATGTCAGTCTGTAGTGCACATAACAAGATAGGCAGGTGTTCTAACTGGAAAAGTGTCAACTCTGTGTGCATGTGTGTTTCAATGGATATCCCCATGCAGCTGTGTGTGTGTGTGTGTTTGTGATGGCTCTACCATGTTAAGGGCCTGTGAACCCCCACTGGCAATCCTAACAGACCCTGCAATTATCATCCACCTGAATAGTAGTGGCAGACACTGCAACACTATAGTAGCTCTGTGGTGCTTGTGTTATGTATATAGCGGTATCATATGTAAAACTATGCAGGTAGAGGTGCTATTGTCAACAAGGGCAGGTCATGAGTGGGTGTGTGTGTATGTACGTATATTCCCTTGCAGCAGTCTAACTGTGCTATGGCCACCAGCATACCTCTCAAACCCCCACAGAAAGACATCTGGTTAAAGCCATATGGAAAAATGGGGCAAAGTCCAAACATTGAGCAGAACCTTTACATATCGCCGTGACACGCATGGAAAGTAGATACCGGAACAGGTTGTGCATTTGAATGCACTTTCCAAAGGGTACATGTTGTGACATGACAATATCTGTCATTAATCTGTAATGTTAGTCTGTCATGATTTTCCAACAATTTGCCAGAAAACCACAATGTTATGACAAATGGAAAAAATATATGTGGCAAACATCAGGACATTCTGCAGACATATGTAGAGGTCAGAGGTATGGTGACCATGTGTACCACCCTTCAGGTTGCAGTCCATGTTTGGCAAGGTGTGACCTGTGATGACAACTGAAACAATACAGAGGTCCTGAGAGTGCAGGACAACAAACATTTCATAAAGTTGTCTACTAATTGCATAGAACAGTTATTGCACATCAGAAGTACCTTAGTGTTATGACAAATAGTGTATACTAAGGTAATGTCACACAAAGAAGGTGTCATAGTAGCACACCAAAGGAAGTCCTGTGTATTGCATTTGCTGTGGGTATGGTATGTCCAGCCTACTGTCACGTTACTACAAGACGGGTACCACAGTCCACATTTGATAAGGTGGCAACCACAATCTGTGTCGTCTATTTGTGTGCAATATGTACACATGTGAAGGCCTTGTGACTACCTGCTGCCCCCAATGACCCACATGTATATAAGCATGAACTCTAACTGCCACCACCCACATATGTAGATGCTGCCTAAGGCTGTGTCAACAGTAAATATTGTGCAGTCTGTCATTGAGCCACAAACTGCTAACACACTGCAAAGGGCCATAGAGTGGGTATGGAATGGTGCCAAGGTCCTGGCATCAAGCTGAATGCAAACCACAGCAAGGACATAGCTCCAGTATTCCCCACATCAGCACCAACCCCATAAACACACAGACTGTGATGACAGACCTGGGTACTCAGGATACCAACAATGTTGCTTTCAGGCAACAAGTAGAAGCAGTGGTCATAAAAAGCTTATATGTGGTTCACCACACAGGTAAAGGGACCACATCCAGACAAATGGTGGACCTTACCTCTGAGTAGTCCTCAGTCAGTACAATACATTAGCAGCATGGCTGGTCTGCTATGAACCTATGCAGACATCTGCAGAAACTGCAAAGGCTATGTTAAGACCACAAAGGTCAGCCATGGCCATCAACACCTGTTCCACGCAGACAGTCTGTAATCAGTACTTCCTCACTGGTTATTGGTCAATTTGTCCATAGGTGTCTGTGGCATGTCTAGATGACAATGTTGCCCTCAGCCCTTCAACAGCTGCCCCATATATGAGAGTATCACTCTGTGCGCATTACCAACACGAGAGACCTGCATTGCAAATGAGATAGCAAAAACACATGCTGGAGAGTCAGGTTTGGCTCCCAAAGGCTGCCCTGTGTCAGGACTACACTCCCCAAACATTTCAAACACAGTACCATGCATACCCTCATCAACTCCATCAAGGTTGAGTGGATGGGAAAAACAACATCTGTTTTTAATTTCTCCATGTTTTTTGGGTTTCTAATACCATGACGGGGATGGACCCCATTCATAAGTCAAAGTACGATTAAAGTTCATGAAATTAGTATTGCTTTACTCTTTGATGTCAGCCAAAAGTGGTCTTCGCAGCACCTGCAATGTGCCCGGTAATGACTCCTGCTTCATATGGTGTTACATGAATTGGTAACATATCTAAATATGACTGTAAATTATTTTTTATAAGACCAGTTGCTCCTACTACTATTGGAACTGTCTAGGTATCTTTCTTTCACATGGCTCTCATTTCTGCCTGCAGATCAAGGTATTTAATGACTTTGTGTCTCTCTGTATGCAAGACACTGTAGTCACTAGGGGTGATTTCAATGATCAATGCTACTTTTGTCTTCTTTTCTTGGACCAATATATCCAGGTTTCTAACATCTATCTTTTAAACTGTTAGTATTGGGCAATCTCATGTGATATACACCATAATTTTCTATAATTCTTTGTGGCTAATGTTTCCAGTGTTTTTCAGCCACTTCAATACCATAATGTTTGCACAATCTCCAGTGCAACAATCTCACCACATTATTATACCTTTCAGTATACAGTCCCTCTGCCATTAGTGCGTTGCAAACAGCAACAAGGTGTGTGACTGTTTCCAGTTTGGTTTTACAAAACCTACATATGTCTGTTTCTCCCACATGTTCAATGGACTTTGTAAACCAGCTTGTACATAGCCCACTATTTTGGGCTGCCAATATTAACCTTTCATTTCTTGATATGAATTTACCTCTCCTTAACCATCCCTGTGTTTGTTCTTGAACAACATGAGGCTCTTCCAGAAGTTTTCTATACTTGCAACTATAGTTATGTTTTTCCCACATTTTTTACCTTCTCATTTGGTCCATCACCTTATATTCTTTCTTTTGTTTTTTGGCACATTCAGTTTCTGCCTGTTTTTTATCCTCTTCTGGTTTGATTTCCATTCCTGCTTGATGTCAATATGCTTCTGCTAAATTAAGCAGAGATGTCATCTTAGATTTATTCTCCTCATGTTTCAAAACTTTGACTACATTTGGATCTTGTGAGGTCAGTAGATATGTGTGGAGTCCCACAATTGCAGATCTATACATGTAATCAGTTTCAAGAAGGCCCATCCCTCCTTCAGAATGGGGAATATATAATCTTGGTATACGCTGATTTTTATAAATCATTTGGTAAGCATGAAGCATCCTTCTTGTTTTAATATCCAGTCTATCCAACACTTTTTGGGACCAGTCAATCACTCCAAAACTAAGTTAGGACAGGAAGAGCAAACTGATTTATAGCTTGGATCTTGTTCCTAGATGTCAATCCTGTTTTCAGGATTAATTTAAGTCTTCCAAAATACTCCTTACTGAGTTTTATTCACATTTGTTCATGTTTTATTGCTGATCCTTCATCAATTCCCAAGTATTTATACACTCCCTCAAGCTCAAGTTCTTTTATATCACATTCTTGTCCCAAACCGGTTTTCCTGATACTGCCGTTTTTTTTCTTTTTTAAAGGTTGCTTTTGCACATTTATCATAGGTTCATAGGTTCATAGGTAGGTACTAGGCTATCGGCCCTAGGGCCTATACAAGCTTTGCCAAAAAGGTACCCTGGCTTTTGCCATCCAAGAAAATTATTTTCTTGTGCCCCTGTTGAGCAGAGCCACAGAGGTGATCCCCGGGGTGAATTTCCTATTTCCCATCCAGTCATCAAGATTTTTCTTGAAGAGTGCTAATGAGGAGCTTTGTTTGATAAAGATAGGTAGTTTGTTCCAGAGTATGGGAAGTCTCTGGGACAGGAATCTATCCCTCCAGAATGTTCTGTTTATTGTAGTGACAAGGTTTAGGTCCCCAGAGCGTGTAGCTCAGAGGGATTGGGATTTCTTTAAGTAAAGCATGTCTAGCAGCTCTGGGTTTGACATAGTTTTGTATGTTAGGTAGAGATCACCTCTGAGTAGGCGATATGCAACGGAGTAAAGCTGGAGGTTTTTGAGATGTTCTGCGTAGGACATCTGTTTGAGGCTGGTAATCCTCTTTGTGAGGTATTTCTGTGGCCTTTCCAGTTGTTGTAGTTCATAGGTTCATAGGTTCATACTAGGCTATCTGCCCTAGGGCATTTATAAGCCTAGCCAGAGTGTGTTTGGCTTTTGCCACCCATTTTAAATGAATTTTGCTATGCCCTTTTTCGAGGTTAGTATACTGTGCCTCTGTCTAACAGTGACACAGAAGTGATACCTGGGGTAAACCTACTATCTTCCATCCACTCATCAAGATTCCTCTTGAAGAGAGTCAATGAGGGACTCTGCCTAACCTGGACTGGGATTTTATTCCAGAGTGAAGGGAGCCTCTGGGTTATGAATCTGTCCCTCCAGCATGTCCTATTTGTCTTATATGTCTTGTGAGGTACATACCAAAAGGGGCGCTGTACTCTATAATGGATCTAATGAGTCACGAGTAGAGGGGAACAATGACCTCTTTTTTCTGGATGAGAAACCTTTTGTGATGAGGTGTGCCATGTAGAAGGATTTTCTGACTACTGTGGTGATGTGATTATCAAAGGAGAGACTACTGTCCATCTGTGTCCCAAGGTCTCTTATCACACTTTTGGTGTTAAGTAGACTACCACCTATGTGGTAGCTCATGGGTACAGAGTTTTTACCAAAGGGGATGAAAATTCACTTTTTGGCATTGAGCTTGAGGCCATGGCTTTGATACCAGGCATCTGTCTCAGTGAGGCCCTTTTGTAGGATGTCCACATCGTTAGGAGTTTCAGTTGTGGCTCCTAGTTTGCAGTCATCTGCGAACTTTGTTAGCCAAAGTCCTTTTGTGTTAGCCTGCACTTCAGAAAAGTAGATTCCAAACAGGAGAGGACCCAGGACTGAACCCTGTGGTACTCCACTTGTCACTGGTCTGAAGTAGGATTTGGAGTCTGCTGCTTTCACAGTGTGGGTTCTGTCAGTGAGCCAGTTGGCAAACCATCTTGTGACATAGGGATTTATACCTAGTTTAGTGAGTTTATCTATAATTCCAGAGTGGGGGATGGTGTCAAAAGCCTTGGTGAGATTTAGATAGATTGTGTGAACCACCTTACCCTCGTCTACAGCTTTGGTGACTGCTTCAAAGAACTCTATCAAGTTTAGGAGACATGATCTGCCTTTTACAAACCCGAACTGGGTGGGCCAGAGTATGGAGATTACCAGTGTCTTTGTTTATAAGTTCCATGATGATATGTTCCATGGCCTTGCAGACCAGGCTCATTAGGCTAATGTGGCAGTAGTTCCTGGGGTCCATGGTGGCTCCCCCTTTCTGGAGTGGGATAACAATCACTGTGCACCATTCAGTGGGCACAAAGCTATGCTTGAACATGGTGCTTAGGTGGGGTGCCAGTTCATTCTGTAGTTTATGTAGAACGCAGCCTGGGATATTGTCAGGTCCCATGGATGCTGTGTTCTTGGCTTTGGAGAGTGTGGTTTTTACCTGTGCAGTCATGATTACAGGAACTTTGCATTCTTATGGTATAGAGATGGGCCCTTTAGGGGGTGAGAGGGGTGGAGTAAAGTTAGCACTGAACCTATCTGCCAGGATGTTGGCAATATCAGTTGGTTCTGTATATTTAGTGTCATTGTGCTGTAACTCAGAGCAGATTGGAGGGTTGCCATTGATATTCTTGACATAGCTATAGAATGCTTTATGGTTGTCTTTAGAATCAGTGGTGATTTTGTTTTCATTACTAGCTTTGGAGGATTTTATGAGAGATCTCAGCTTCTTACAGAGGCTGACCAGGGAGTTCCTCCAATCATGGGATTTTCCTCTTTTTTGCAACAGTTTCTTTCTTCTGCTGTAGAGTTTGTTTATGGCAGGCGACCACCAGATTGGCTTCCTTTTTTTGGATGATAACATCTTGGTTCTGTTAGAGATAGCACGATCCATGCACTCGTGTAAGTGCTTATAAATTTATTTTTATTTTATTTATTTATGATTTGTTGACCAGGAAAGTCCGACTAGGTTCCACAGAGCCTGTTTTCAGAGGAGGCCTGGGGAGAAATGCTCCAGATGCATGTCTTTGGAATAAAGTGCATTTGTGTAGGATTCAGCAGTCATACCTCTATTGTCCATCTGCATGGGTGTCGTGAAGTTTGCCATTTCTGTCTTAAGATGCGTGAAGTTGGCTTTGGAGAATTTTTTTATGGTGGTTTCCCTAATGGGGGGGTGGGGGCTGGATCAAGACCAAATGACATTAATATATCATCTGAAAGAGTTTTGACAACCTGCAGCTGTGCTTTTAGTTCCTCATCTGATGAGCTATACAGTTTTAAGTTATCGACAAAGAGAAGATGAGAAGTCATTAGACTTTTTATTTCTAGGAGCCAAATTGGAGTCATGGCCTAAGCTGTTAAGTAAACAGCTTAATGGATTAATGGCAAGGCAGAATAGCAATGGTGACAAAGAGTCACCCTGGAATATCCCCCTTTGAATTTTTATCCCTGGGATAATAATCTGTCCTTTATCATGACTTAATTGCAAAGTGGTCTGCCACTGTTTCATGGTTACTGTAATGTAGTCAACGAGTGCAGGGTGTATCTTATACATTTTTAAGCACTCTTTTGTCCATGAAAGTGGAATACTATCAAATGCTTTTTTGTAGTCAATCCATGCCATACTTTGATTCCTCCCCTTCTTACAGTTCTCCACTATAACTTTGTTTAACAACAAATGATCCCTTGTCCCTGGGGCTCAACCTGTGTCCAGCAATCAATGCCAGGGGCAACAGGTGCTGATTGATAAATCTGTTGGGCATAAAGTAATGGCTAGGCTTGTAAGGGACTGAGGGCCAGTACTCTAGTAACTCCTCTGTGTCTATGAACCTCTGATGCTATGGAACACTAAAGTGACATGTATGATGGCTAGCTGGCTGTATCAAAGGGTATACATGCAAGGTTACACTGTCTAACCCCATTGTCCCATGTACACTGTTGCACACATACGTACCTAGGCAAAAACATAGCAACACTAAACCCACATATGCAGAGGCCCTTAACATTAACCTGCCCAAGCAACAAGGACCTCCAAAGCTGAAACGTAAACACCAGTCACAACCAAAGTGACACATAGCTCACAACACCAGTGTGCCACCCAACAACAGCCCCTAAGGCAAGACAACGTACCCAACATTTTAGTCATAGGTGATTCTATAGTCAGGCACACTGATGTCTCACTCACCAGGCTGAGCAAGGATAGAATTACAGCCAGCTGCCTGTCGGGTGCCAGGATCCACCACATAACACATGCACTCAAGTCACTCCACAACAAGTACAAATACAACTCTGTCATTGTCCATGTTGGAGTGAATGACTTGAGACATACCTTCCTGGACTACATGAAAAGAGACATGGAAGAGCTCTCGGATCATGTGGCCCAGGCAGGTTTGACCCTAGCCCTGAGTAGTATCTTACCTTCGCCCAGAATGATACCACAGTATAAGGACAAAATTATTGACTTTAACAATTGGCTAAGCTTCTGGTGTCATTCAAAGGGGATCCAGTATCTGTCTGCCTTGGACGACATGATCGACAAACCGCGGTGCTTTGCCAGAGATGGTCTGCACCTGTCACCCCTGGGATTCAGGTTACTGGCTAAAGCTCTTGCCAGCCCTATAGTGCTTTTTTTAGGCAAGGTTCAAAGGACAAAATCACCACCATAACAGATACAAGCATGCAAAATCTGAAGGTAATGCTACTCAATGCTAGAAGTCTAAACCTCAAAATGCACTCTATCGAGGCACTCCTAAAAATGGAGAACATTGATATCTGTGCAGTAACTGAGACCTGGTTCAAGATTCCAGAGAGCACCCCTGCAATACCATGCTACAACTCTTATCACACTTTTCGGCCACCAAACCAAGACCAAAACACTAAAGGTAGAGGAGTGTCCATATTCACCAAGGATATTCACACCTCCAGGCTAGTTGGCCAACACAATGCATCTGAAATTCTCCAGGTGCAGCTAACACTAGTTAAGACTGAAATTCAAATTGTAGCTTGCTACAGATCCCCCACCATGCTCCAAGATTCTCACTACACCTTTCTAAACATACTGGAAAATATTAAGATATAACCAAACACCCTATTACTGGGTGATTTCAGCTACCCTGCCATTAACTGGGAAAACTACTGGTGTACCAACACCTTTTTCCAACGGTTCTTGGATTTCATAAATTCCTACACCCTGGATCAACTAATCCATTGTCCCACCAGGGGCTCCAATATCCTAGACCCGGTCATTACCAACATGGGAGATAGATGCTCCACACCAGTGGTCACCCCCTCATTGGTCAGGTCTAACCATAAGCAAACCACCCTTGGCATCCACATCCCACTCCCACCGCCCAGTAAGGAAACCTTTGTAAAAAACTTCTCCAAGGCCATCTTCATGCTACTTAAGTCAGAAGTGACAAACTTCATGGCACCCATGCAGACGGGAGCTGAAAGTTCGACTGCTGAATCCTACACTAAGGCACTGTAAGAGCACATCCACTCTTGCATGAATAGTGCCATCTCAAATAGAACCAGGATGCTCTCCTCCAAAAAAAAAAAAAAGAAGCCAATCTGGTGGTCCCCTGCCATAAACAAACTATACAACAGAAGGAGGAAACTGTTGCAGAAAAGAGGAAAATCCCAGGATACAAAAAACACCCTTACCAGCCTCAGTAAGAAGCTGAGATCCCTCATAAAATCCTCCAAAGCTAGTTACGAAAATAAAATTGCCAAAGATTCCAAAGACAACCACAAGGCATTCTATAGTTATGTCAAGCATCTAAATGGGAATGCTCAGATCTGCAGAATGGCATTAAATGTACTGATCCCAAGGATATTGCCAATATCCTGGCAGATCTATTTACTGTCAACTTCACCCTCCTTTCACCCGCTAAAGATCCCATCTCAATACCAAAAGTTTGCCAAATTCTGGTAATCACAGCCACACAGGTAGAAACTGCACTATTGAAAGCAAGAATGCAACATCCATGGGACCAGATGACATTCTGGGCTGTGTACTACATGAACTACAAAATGAACTGGCACCTCACCTAAGTGTCATGTTTAATCATAGACTCAACTCAGGCTTTGTGCCCACTGAGTGGCACACAGCTACAGTTATCCCACTCCACAAGGGGGATCCACCTTGGATCCTGGGAACTACCATCCCATCAGTCTGATGAGCCTGATCTGCAAGGGCATGGAACGCATTATCATGGAACTTATAAACAAAGGCACTGGCAACCTTCAAACACTGGACCCCACTCAGTTTGGGTTCATGAAGAGCTGATCTTGTCTCCTGAACCTGATTGACTTATTCAAATCAGTCTCCAGAGCTGTGGATGAGGGTAAGGTGGTCCACACAGCCTATCTGGACATCACCAAGGCCTTTGACACTACCCCCCACTCTGGAATCATAGATAAACTTACTAAGCTGGGCATAAATCCCTACATCACTTGATGGGTTGCCAACTGGCTTACTGACAGAACCCAGACTGTAAAAGTAGCCGACTCCAAATCCAGCTCCAGACAAGTGACAAGTGGAGTACCTCAGGGTTCAGTCCTGGGACCGCTCTTGTTTGGCATCTACTTCTCTGAAGCACAGGCCAACACTAAGGGACTCTGGCTCACAAAGTTCACAGATGACTGCAAACTGGGAGCCATTACTGAATCCCCAAATGATGTGGATATTCTACAAAAGGGCCTTACAGAAACAGATGATTGGTGCCAGAGCCATGGGCTCAAGCTTAATGCCAAGAAATGTATAGTTATCCCATTTGGGAAAAAAAATGTACCCATGAATTACCACATTGGTGGCAGTACACTAAACACTGAAAGTGTGATGAGAGACTTAGGGAAACAGGTGGACAGTGGTCTCACCTTCGATAACCACATCGCCACAACAGTCAGGAAATCCTTCTATGTGGCACACCTCATCACTAAGGGCTTTTCATCCAGAAAAAAAGGAGGTCATTGTCCCACTGTAATCATTCCTCATTAGACCCATTATAGAGTACAATGCCCCGTTTGGTATGTACCTCACAAAACATCTGCAACAGCTGGAAAGGCCGCAAAAATACCTCACTAAAAGAAACACAGACCTAAAGCAGATGCCCTCTGCTGACTGTCTAAAAAAACTCCAGCTATACTCTGTGGCATATCGTCAACTCAGATGCGATCTCTGCTTAACATACAAGGCCAAGTCAAACCCTGAGCTGTTGGACATGCTCCACTTAAAGAAATCCCAATCCCTTAGAGCCATGTGCTCCAGGGATCTAAACGTTGTCATCACAATGAACAAAACATGCTGGAAGGATAGGTTCCTGACCCAGAGACTCTCCATACTCTGGAATAGACTGCCCATACATGTCAAGCAGAGTGCCTCCTTGGCCCTCTTCAAAAAGAACCTTGACAATTGGATGAGAGATCACATTAGTCACCCTGATAGACAGGGGTCCAGGGAAGTAAATATTGTGGGAAAAAATATCCGGGGAATTGTTTGGCTAGGCTTGTATAGGCCCTAGGTCCAATAGCCTAATGCCAACCTATGAACCTATGAATATATATATAGCCTTACCTTGGCAATGAAAAGGTCTCTGTGTTTCCACTCTTCCATACTCAGCTTCAGTAATGGAAGCAGCTCCCCAGGATGTACAATGACAGACACCTGGAACAGAAACAGAATAAGGTCTGTGAGACAACAGTTCATCAGCAGTACTAACAGCAATAAAGCATCATGGCCCAAAGGTACATACACTTCAATGTGTACCCTTGACAATTGCCAGCAGACAGCATCTTACACCGCATAACAGTAGTACACTACAAACTCGGATTACCTGTACTATATTCATCCTGTGCATCAGACACATATTGGCATGACCCTGCATCAATGTTTTGGATAACAGAGATGTAGCACAGGTATCATGACATGCACAAGGTGTAGTGTAGGGTTGCCAAAGGCCTAGACTGGGCCATACAGTTGACATCATATGTGTGTGTGTCTGGAGGTGTAGTGTTCAGCTGGGCCATGGAGAGGAGCTGTGTGTGTCTGGTGGTGACCTGCATGTGATAGTGATGTGTGAGTGTGTGTTTGCACACAGTCAAGCCATGTGCTCACCTTACACAGGGGTATGTTGGACAGCTGTGGACCTTACATGACAGGATGTACAGTTCACCATCTCTGGCCATGGACACAAGAACTGGTCCTGCCAGGTGTCTCACTGGCACCACCATGCCCAAGGCCAGATGTGGTACTACTTCCTGACAGTGACCGCTGTCTGCTGTGTCTGTGTACCTCACAGGAATAGCCAGGACCATGGCCTGCTATATTGTGGTGTGGACAGCACACTCCCTTCGGTAGTGCTGGTGGTACTACCACTATAGGAGTGTGAATGTGCATGGCGACATGGGCTCTCAGCTGAAGTTGCTGACCTATGTCCATGTGTCCAACACCCTACTCCCACCACATGTTCATGTACAGACATTTCATTGTTAAGGACTGAAAATGTCTCACCCTACCTTCTATCTACGGCATCAGCAAAATGACATACAGCATCACCAATGCCATGGAGGTTGTCATGCATGCCATAAAGTGTTGCATCCATGACCCTGAGTGTCCATCTGGTATACTGTTCACAGTGTGCCTGTGCCTCCATGATGGACCAAAACATGTGTTGGGTGACACATGCTGTGACACCTCTGACAGGGGCTGGATGGGCAGCAGTCCTCCTTTGAGCACCCCTGTCAATCTGCCTGTGTGGGACCTCGCCAGCTCTCTGGCTATGGCTAATGTCTACAGTCACAAATGCCATAGATGCCACACTACCTTATTCAGTGCTACCACCCTCTGACTGTCCAATATCTGTGGCTGCTGGGGACTGGGTATGTGTGGGCATACTGACCATGTGCAGGGACATTGGGAGTGGAAGTGGGATGTCAACCAATGGTACAGATTCAGCCCCCAACAACCCCACCTATCCCTCGCTATGGCCGCCATCATCATCAAAGTCCAATGAGACAGTGACATCAGGTTGTGAGGGGGAGAGACACAACCTCCATGATCAGCTGTGAGGGAAAGACAACATAGGTAAATTACTTACTGCACTATAATATTTGCAGATCCACACACACATACAGGTAGGGTGCTGCAAAGGCATTATACAGATCACACCTTCTGACTGATGCCATGCACGATACACAATCAGACCACAACAGACACACTGTGGACAGGACCTCAACAACATGCAGTACAGTTTTGTCCAGTAAATGTTGCTACTAATATACACCTGTGAGATACGTGAGAAGTGGGGGTATGTGATGGACCTTCACCTAACACACAGTGCACCCATGTACACACTACTAATGTACCCCTGTATAGCACAGTGGCTACACATACACAAAAGTACTTGCCAATATGTTACAGCTCCTGCAAATAGGCTCCTGTGATGAACAATGTGATGCACTACAGTGAACCCCACCACAAGTGAACGTGCACATATTGCAATATGGCTAAGCTTACCAGTTGTGTGCATGGGAAACTGGCTGCCCTTAACATGCCTAGGGTATAAGTGAGCCACAACATGACAGTTCCACACTCACCAGCTTCAGGTTGATGTTCCCCAGCCACACCAGAGGGACCTATGGGGTTGAGGGGGAGAGTTATTATCAGCACACACACATATGGCATTGGTACAGGATAACATGTGCATTTATGAACATGTACACTACAAGCTATGATGCTACCCAAATTGCTGACATTCACAATATGTGTGCACAAATATGCATTACAAATCCTCACCCACAAATGCAGATTGACCTGACATATGCATACAGGTATGCAAAGGCTGTCACTATGAATACTACAGTGTTAACGTGATGCCCACTGGGGCCTTACCTGGATGCTCCTTGGCTGTGGAATCTGTGCCACCCATTTCCACGACATATGTAGCCATGGTTTCCTGGGAGTGGTGGCTGAACCAATGTTTGCGAGGAACTCCTCAGTGGCTGAGAGTGGTGCCTGAGTAGCAGGCCCTCCATCTGTGCTAGCACGGTCCCTGGCCACAGGTGCAGCCCTTTTCATAACTCCTGTTTTGGTGGCCAACATTGTTGACTGCTGCTACCAGTTCTGCCCACAAGGCAGTGTGTTGTTGCAGGTTTTGTTGGCTCCTTCCCAACAGTACCTGGTGATGGAGTCTGAGAGCATCAATGATTGCAGCAGTCTCCACTTCTGAGAACACCCATTTCCATCTTTAGTACATCCCACCTGAAAGACATGAACAGGGGAACACATCACAGGACCACATACATTGGCCGCCATCATGTACAGACCCTACACATCCACTTTTGCCAGCACTATCCACCGCTAACACCCACATCATACCCCTGCCATCTATCATCACAGCATGTGTGTGGGTATTGGCAACATACTGGCATTACAGCATGCATTGGTCCCCTGATCCTAATGTTTCATGTTCCCCCCAATGAGGACCATTAATGTGCAGAATTCTCTGTTCGTCATTCACATCACACAACACATGTAGCAGCTGGTAACATCACAGAGGTTCCCCACCAGGGAAAGGCAGGCCATCAAACGTCTACCATACAGCTATAGGCTATAAGGCCAACCCTCTATCCAGTTTCATACATACTCCTTAGGAGTGACCTCACTCTGGCATGCCAGGCATTCACTGACTTCACACTGCTGGGACTGCTGCATGAGTGCACATCATAGTCCACTCTAACACACATACACATACACACACACACACACACACACACACACACACACACACACACACACACACACACACACACACACCTGATGAGTGACCTGAACTGGCCTTGTTGGCAGGTTGGATGTGTGTCCCACACAATAACCCTGCAGTGGAATGGGCACCCTGTCCACATTAGGCAGGGTAGCTACCTACATCTTCGCAGGAGTAACCTGGTCAACTTGATGGTTAACAGCACATACATCCTTGGGATACCACCTGGGTCACTTTTGGATGGGGACATCAGCTGCTGCCTTGCATACACATGGGCTAACATTGGCCTAGGCATATGGCTGCTCAGGTCCCATAGCCTAGTAACCTCAAATGGTACCAGGAATACCAGAGATAGCCTGACTGCTGTGACAGACTGTGTTGTTATGTGTCCAAATGGGTCAACTTTGTTTCATTGAAAGCTCATTTCACTGAATTTGAATTCACCCTGACCAAATCGCTGAAAGCTCAAATTACTGAAAACTCATTTCACTGAATCTCATTTCACTGAAGTGAATTATTGGCACTGTGTAGAGTACTGTAATGCAAGAAAAAGGTATATCCCCTTTTCACCACTGTAGTGTGATCCTGGAGTTAGTATATATAGATATTATATTTCACAGAAAGCTTCAAAACAATACATTTTAAACCATAGACATGTATACTTACAGTACCAATGACTAACTCTTTCCAGAAGACAATATATACCCAAACTAACTGGGGGGCTGTGCCCCCCACTCCCATTTATATATACTAACTCCAGGGTTTCACTACAGTGGGGAAAAGGGCATATATCTTTTACTTGCCTTACATTACTCTACACAGTGCCAGTACTTCAGTAAAATGAGATTCAATGAAATGAGTTTTCAGTAATTTGAGCTTTCAGTGATTTGGTCAGGATGAATTGAAATTCAGTGAAATGAGCTTTTGATGAAAAAAAGTAGACACGTCCACCCACATCATTGCCATCGACTGCTGGGTGTCCCCTATGGGGAGCGTTACAGTATCATATCATCCAGCCTACATCCCACAAATAGGTGAGTGCTACTACAGGTGCATGTGGACATTCCTGGAACATCTGAGCTACATGATAACAAAAAGCAGTGCATATGTGTTGTAGGGCGACCTCCTCATAAGCGTCTGACATCTGCAGTACCCAGATGTTTGCAGAATGTGTACATGTGCCTGATAGATGTTGACTCCCCTGCCAGGCAAATGTGTATTTCCAGACACCAGTTGGACAATACGTGATGGTTGTCCACATAGTTTGAAGAATGTGTCTGTGACATGCCAGACCCCTGGGGACACACTAATGGTACATGGATATCTGGTACTGTATCCATTCCCTTACATTCTATGCTCAGTATGTACACACTGCTGCTGAGCCAGAGCCAGCATCCCCCCACTACTAGTACCTATAACCTGCTGTCCTGCTGCAGGGACTCACCAGGTATGCTAGCCATAGGTATCAGGCAATCAGATGCAGGTGAGGAGTACACACTGGCCTAGCCACAGTATGTCAGGAATGGTCAGGGAGACCTGGACAATCTGTGAAATAATCCTATATGGCATTGGCAGACTGAGAGGGGCCCAGTGATGGTACATGATGTGATATGCCAGCTGTATCCACCAGTGCGTACTGTTTCTGTGATGACCCTGCACTGACACAGTAATCAAGGAGCCTCAATCCTCACCACTACCACCAGTGAGGGACATACACGATGGGAAGATGACAAGTACACACACAAAAAAGTACAATTACCCTTTAGAGCACACAGTCAGTCTGGGGCTGGTTTCTTCCTCTCTCTCCAGATCCCCATTAAGACTCCCCACTGACACAGCTATACAGTTAACATCTCAGCAGAGAAGTCAAGCCAAAACATCCGTCACCCTCTCTGTCCAACCAGTGCTTCATATCCCTGCACAAGTAGCTGACAGACACACATTTTGAGATCTGATTTATGAATCACACACACACACACACACACACACACACACACACACACACACACACACGCACTCTCACACACACACACACACACACACACACACACACACACACACGCACACATGCACACAAACTGAAACACACACACACAAAGTCCTGGGAAAGGCTGGCACAGGTTTACTAGCTATGCCCCCTTCTGCCCAGATTTAAACATAGTTCTGACTGCCACAATCCATCTCTTTATCAGCTACTGTAAGGCCCTTGCCAAAGGGTGATGAATCCTACTGTGTGATGTGCTTATTAGCAAAATGGTAAGTGTGACCAAGACCAAGGCTATTGGAGTGGGCTATACACTGTCACCAAATACATATGCAAGTACTTTAAGAGCTTACTTAGTTCTATACAGACCAGACACAATTATATGGTTTAACTATATTTAATAATAACTAATAAAGGAACAAGACAATACTCAATCAATACAGTAACTACAGAGTTCAGATTCATGGAATAATTTAAGACAACATTGCAGGACAGTGAAATAAATACAGCAAACATCTAATGTAATATGTTCATAGGTTCATAGAATGATACTAGGCTACTGGCCCAGAGGCCCTTATAAGCCTAGCCAAGAATTTCACCCATGTGCCTTCAAAGTTAGCACCTGTTTCCCCTGTCCAGCAGGGACACAGGTGGGATCCCAGGGGTGTATTTTCTGTTTCCCATCCAGTCATCCAGGTTCCTCTTAAAGAGGGCTGGAGAGGTACTCTGCTTGACATGGAGAGGGAGTCTATTCCACAAATGGGGGGGGTCTTTGGGACACAAATCTATCCCACCAACAAGTTCTATTCATGTCACAGACTAGGTTAAGGCCTTTCATGTGGGTTGCATGAGTGGAGTTTGTCTTATGTCTATACAATAATTTCATCAAGTCTGGATCGGAAATGGCCTTGAATGCCAAACGCAGGTCACCTCTGAGCAGTCTGTATGAGACAGAGTAGAGGGACAGGGCTTTTAGCCTATCTGTATAAGATAGGTGTTTGAGACCCTGTATTTTCCTGGTTAGGAACCTCTGTGGTCTCTCCAACTGCTACATGTGCTTAGCAAGGTACATGCCGAAGGGGGCATTGTACTTGATAATGGATCTGATAAGGGAGGAGTACAAGGATGTTATGACCTTCTTATTCCTGGATGAAATACCCTTATTTATGAGGTGGACCATGTAGAAAGCCTTCCATACAATGGAGGCAACGTGGTGGTCTAAAGTCAGGTTGCTATCAACCTGGGTGCCCAAGTCCCTCACGACTATTGCATGCTTAGTACATTGTTATTAATGTAATAATTAGTGGTGATGACATTTTCCCCAAAGGGGATAAGGATGCATTTCGTGGAATTCAGTTTGAGGCCATGCTTCTGGCAGCAGTCATTAGTTTGGGTAAGGCCCTCTTGGAGGATGTTCACATCACTAGGGGAATTTAAGACAGCACCTAGCTTGCATTCATCTGCAAACTTGGTCAGCCATACACCACTGGTTTTGGTTTGTACCTCAGAAAAGTATATCCCAAACAGTAGAGGCCCCAAGACTGATCCTTGGGATACACCACTCGTTATGGGTCTACTACTAAAGGTGGCTTCCTCTACTTTGACTGAGTGGGTTCTATCAGTGAGCCATTTAGCTACCCATCTGGTAACATACGGGTTGATGCCTAGTTGGGAGGGTATATGAATTATGCCCGAGTGAGGAATAGTGTCAAAGGCTTCGGCTAGGTCAAGGTAGGCAGTGTGCACCATCTTCCTCTTGTCCATGGCTTTGGTGACTGTTTCAAAGAAGTCAACCAAGTTTAACAGGCATGATCTCCCTTTGACAAAACCAAACTGTATGGGGTCAAGCTTTTGGAGGTTGCCAATGTTCTTGTTTATAAGGTCCATGATAACATGTTCCATGGCCTTGCAGATCCGGCTAGTTAGGCTGATGGGCCTATAACTTCCTGGGTCAGTGGACGATCTACCTTTGTAGAGAGGGATGACAGTGGCTGTCCTCCATTCAGCTGGGATGAAGCCGGTGCAAAGGCTTTGGTTGAATAGGCTGTCTATTGGAGCTGAGAGCTCATGCTTGAGTTCATGTAGGATACAGCCAGGGATGTTATCAGGTCCCATGGAGACATTATTTTCCACCTTTGAGAGGACATTAAGGACCTGGTCCATGATAATGAGGGGAGGGGGGCAGGTGCTGGGGATGTCCTTGTTTACTGATGGGGGGACGGGGGGGTGAAGTTTTCACTGAACCTGTCTGCCAGCAGGTTGGCTATATCTATGGCATTTGTGTATGTGGTGTTATTGACCACCAGTTCAGACCATATTTGGGTATTACCTTTGAGATCGTGGACATATGTGAAGAAGGCCTTGTGATTGCCCTTGTTGGATGTGGCCAGTTTGGACTCAAAGTCAGCCTTAGAGGACTTCACCTGTGAACTTATTTGCTTGTTCAGACAAAGGAAAGATTGCTTCCAACTTGGCACCTGCTCCTTTTTGGCCCTGCACAGCAATTCTTTCTTTCTATTATAGAATTTGTCTATTGCTGCTGTCCACCAGACAGGTTTACTCTTCCTCGAGGAAGATGATTTGGTCCTGTCAGGTATTGCTGAGTCCATACAGATATGTAGGTGGTCATATATAATTTTTGTGGTGTAGGCTTGGACATTAGTGCTAGTTCCAAATGAAGGGACTGTGGCTGTGAAGCTGCTTATACCTGCTCTGAGGAGATTGTAGTCAGCTTTAGAAAAGTTGTTTTGTTTTAACCTGACAAGGGGGGGGGGGGTCAGGGGAGATGGTGACTTCAAAAGTAGTCACTTTATCATCGTCTCTTACCAAGGAAGATGACACTGTATGAGTGCTACAGTGTCTACTTATGTTGGTTATGACCAGGTATAGGATATTTTCACCTCTCGTAGGGGTATCAACCATCTGATCCAATGCAATGGCATTGCCAAAGTCGAGGAATCTCTTGGCATTCATGTTTGGGCTAGAATAGGTTTTGCACTCTATGGTTGAGTAGTTAAAGTCACACAGGATCAGGGTAGAGGGTTGAATCTTGATGGATTCAAGTAAGTCCAGATTGGTGGAGGGGGTGACCTGAGTCATGGTTGGGGGTCTGTAGCTAGCTATGATTTGAATAGGTGTTTTGTCAACAGTTAACTGCGCTTGGAGTGTCTCCTGTATGTCATATTGTTTGACCAGCCCAGAGGTGTGTATGTCTTTGATAAATATTGAAACTCCACCTCCTTTGGCTTTGTAGCACTCTGTTTGGGGTCTGAAAGTATGGTAGGATGAGTGCTCTCCACAGCTTTGAACCAGGTTTCAGTGACTGCACAAATGTCAGCATCCTCCAGGGCAAGGAATGCTTACAATGAGTGCAGTTCCATGCTAAGACTCCTAGCATTTTGCAGCATGACATTTAAATTTTGTTTATAAGAATTTTTTATGTTGGTAATTTTGTGCTCATGACTTTGCTTTAAAAAGGCACTATGGGGGAGGCAAGAGCCTTTGCCAGAAGCCTAAAGATGAGGGGAGAATGATGAAGACCATCTCTGGCAAAGCATCGTGGTCTGTCACTCATGTACTGGCTGGTGACTGAGACAGCAAGGATTCTAGGTTCTTAATGTAATTGCATCTCTCACATATTGTGTTCCTAAGTGGAAATAGTAGAGGGTAGTCTGTGTACATAAGGCACTTCCTACACTGTCTCTGGATGCCCATATCAACCAGACTAGCAGGGGAAACCACAGGAAATTGTCCATCCATGGTTATCAGAATGTGTGGAAGAGAGGTCAGGGATAGTAGAGTGGGTACTATCTGAGGATAGTACCTATAGGTGTGAGTATGGCTGGATAAAATCAATACGTAGTTGCAGGTGAGGGCTTCACTCACACAGGAGTTCTGGTAAGGGAAAAAATGCAACTGAGATACCTCACAAAGGGTTAAAACAGCACAGTGGGGGTGCACAATGGGCAAACAAGCACAAACCCATGCAAATGCTAGGTTAAAATACCATAAAAACAAAGGTAAAATAGAAACACTGAAACTAACCAATCAACCCTTGTAACTGTGCTCTTAGCTCAACACCCTATGCCAGGCCAGTTCCAACCAGTTCACTTACTCCCAGTAAGTGCAGTCAGGCCCTGGCCAACACTAGATGGCATGGCAGGAAACACAGGAATCACACAAACAGATCCGAATACAGCAAAACCTGTAACCAAACTATGCTAAAGATATTTAAACTTTGTTTAGGTCAATTTAACACAGGAGAACAGATGCACACTTAAATATAACAGTAGCAAACAAGAGCAAACTGATTTAAACAAATTAACCAATAAAAAAGCTCAAAACTGAGCCCTGTTCCAGCAGTCTTCAATCAGACAAGTTCTAACTGCACACTCCTGCCACTAGGGTGCAGGAGAACCTTTTCCAAAAAAGATGGCCTGGATTAGTGCTCAAGTTATATAAAAAAGGCTAGATTCAGCAGGTATCGATCTAGTCTATGCTACAGCAAACAAGGCGCACCAATTTCAGAAGGAAACAGTTCAAATAAGCAGGCAGAATAAGACTTTAACCAGAAATTCCCAGCTCAGAAGGGCATAATCCACTCTCTCCTCCCACAAGAGTGCAGACCACAAACCTTCTTAATGTAAAATAACTTGCCTGAAGCCCAAGTGCTTATATCAGAACTAAGACACTTTTAGAATAACATACACTAAGCCTTCAATCAGCACCGCCCAACATAGAAGGATGTAAGGTACCTCTCCTGCCACAAGAGTGTAGACCACAAACCTTCTTAATGTAAAACAACTGGCCTGAAGCCCAAGTGCGTAAATCAAAGGGCTTAGAATAACAGTTACAATTTAATCAGAATGCTAACAAGCAATAATAAATGCAGCAGAATAAGTGTAATTCAGTACTTTTAAGAACAGACAGCAAAAGTAAAATAAAGTAATAAAGTAGGAAGAAACACAAATACAGTATTTTTTTAAAGTTAAGTGGGAAGGATGAAAAATGATAATTTAAGGTTGAGAAACTAAGGGGGGGGGGCATTCCCAAATTATCTCTCTCTAGTCAGTAGAATAAGCTGATGAGTTAGGATTGGAAGGAGGGTCCAAAATCAGATTTATAGTTGGGGCGGACAACTCAAAAGCCACCAAATTTAAGAACACAATAAGGACTGGGCAGGTGGGAGGGGGAACTCTTAAAACACCAAACAGAACAGAAAACTTAAAACAAAACAAATGTAATACTAGAATAAGATACAAAATATAAGTGATCAATTCTTAAATAAAGAGCTTCAAATCAAAATTAAATGCAGAGATGACTGATACTCAGAGCAATGCAGACCACACAAACATTTCAGCTAACTACAGATATTTCTAAATAAAACAGCAATGCTGTCTCTCAGCTCCTTCACTAATTAACTGATGCTATTCACAGTTTGCAAAGGAATTCTTTGGTAACTTTTTTAACTGACACTAGCCAAGAACTCTTAAAACTCCAACAGAACAGAAAACTTTATGAGTGATACTCAGAGCAATGCAGACCCAACAAACATCAAACAGATATGCTATATTCCTATCTATATGTAAATGATTTTACATTTCCCTAGCTCCTTACTATTAGCAAGGCAAATGCAAACGAGTGGATGTCATCAGATACAAAGATACATACAAAATGCAAAGGTCTTTCTCTGAGACATGTGTGAAAGTAATAATCAACATTAATGCTGCATTAGCTCAGATTACATGTGTTTGTCACCTGCCTTCAGTTCCCAGGCAAACAGCAACTAACATACATTTTAACTTATCTGTATCAGAAGTACATATCTGTCTGATGTTTGTGTATAATTGGAAATCAGAACACAGCTGAACACTTTTATATTTTCCACCTAGTACTTATTTATGTTTCAAGACAATACAAAAATCTCTAGCTGGAGACAAAGGCACAAATAAAGGGGGGACAAAGGCCCCAAAATAGTGACACTTTGCACACTTAGTTGATAGAATATCAGGTTTTGCATTCACATTAATTTTCTGAAGGATATAACATCTGACATTCAAATGCGTGTTATTATTTTATGACTTCAGTCTTTAATGATTTGCCAGTGATTTTCCAGACAAAACACAAATGTATGAGAAAATGACTAAAACTATAAGGCAAACATGTGGTCAGTCTGCAAAACTCAGGATATTTGAGAGGTATTAGCCCAGTACATAACAAGCAGTTCAATACACAATTCTGCACCAGTTGTTTAATATCCACATGGTTCATAGGTTAGTACTAGGCTAACTGCCCTTGGGAGCCATTTTTTAAGCCTAGCCAATTATCTCTTGGGAAACTCAAACCCTGCACCTTGGGTTTATAAGGCAAACACCTTAACCATTAGGCCACCCTCCCAACATATATAGGTCTTTTACATTTGCAAGACAAGCATGTGTATCATATTAATATTCACAAATTACATATGATTATTTACAACATCCCAGTTAGCTAGACTGGCAGTGTCACAGTCAGTATTGTACAACAGACTATCCAGTATTAGTCATATGTGAGCTGACCATTGCTGGGATGACTCAGGAGCCAGAGCTGTGATCTATGTCACTGCAGACAGAGCCATCAGCGATGGCTGTAGGTGCTGGACAGCAGACTAACAGCAACATGTCAGTCCAGGAAGTGTTGTTGAGACCTACTGTTTAAATTCCCATGACTGTATCCCCCATCTGCATTCCATTACATGCTTAATTGTATGACATACCTGGTATAGTGCTGTACTCCTTTGTCAGAAGAAATCCACAAGTAGTGTTGTAAAGAATCACAGTCTGTCTTCATGAAGAAAGTGTCAAACCTGTTTAGCATATGCAGCAGCTTGCCTTTTGCAGGTAATGTTCATGAACAGGTGATGGCCTGTGCACCAATCTGTGTCTCCCACTTGCATCCATAACATAGGTTCATAGGTAGGTACTAGGCTATCAGCCCGAGGGCCTATGTAAGCCTAGCCAGCAAGGTACCATAGCTTATGCCACCCAAGAAAGTTATTTTCCTGTGGCACTGTCCAGCAGAGACACAGAAATGATCCCCGGGGTGTATTTCCTATTTCCCATCCACTCATCAAGATTTTTCTTGAAGAGTGCTAATGAAGAACTTTGCTTGATATAGATGAGTAGCTTGTTCCAGAGTAAAGGAAGTCTCTGGGACAGGAATCTATCCCTCAAGCATGTCCTGTTTATTGTGGTGACAAGGTTTAGGTCCCTAGAGCGTGTAGCTTGGAGGGATTGGGATTTCTTTAGGTGTAGCATGTCCAACAGCTCTGGGATTGACATAGCTTTATATGTTAGGCAGAGATCACCTCAGAGTAGGCGATATGCTACGGACTAAAGCTGGAGTTTTTTGAGGCAGTCAGTGTAGGGCATTTGTTTGAGGCCAGTAATCCTCTTTGTAAGGTACTTCTTTGGCCTTTCCAGCTGCTGCAGATGTCTTGTGAGGTACATTCCAAAAGGGGCGTTGTACTCTATAATGGGTCTAATGAATGACGAGTAGAGGGGAACAATGACCTCTTTTTTTCCTGGATGAGAATCCTTTTATGATGAGGTGTGCCACGTAGAAGGACTTCCTGACTACTGTGGTGATGTGACTATCAAGGGAGAGACTACTGTCCACCTGGGTCCCAAGGTCTCTTATCACACATTCGGTGTTAAGTAGATTGCTGCCTATGTGGTAGTTCATGGGTACAGAGTTTTTACCAAAGGGGATGACACTGCACTTTTTGGCACGGAGCTTGAGGCCATGGCTCTGATACCAGGCATCTGTCTCAGTGAGGCCCTTCTGTAGGACGTCCACATCATTTGGGGACTTGACTTTGGCTCCTAGTTTGCAGTCATCTGTGAACTTCATCAGCCAGAGGCCTTCTGTGTTAGCCTGTACTTCAGAGAAGTAGATACCAAACAGGAGAGGTCCCAGGATGGAACCCTGTGGCACTCCAATTGTCACTGCCTTGAGGTCAGATTTGGAGTCTGCAACTTTTACAGTGTGAGTTCTGTCAGTGAGCCAGTTGGCAACCCATCTTGTGACGTAGGGATTTATACCTAGTTTAGTGAGTTTAGCTATAATTCCAGAATGGGGAATGGTGTCAAAAGCCTTGTCGAGGTCAAGATAGGCTGTGTGAACCACCTTACCCTCATCCACAGCTTTGGTGACTACCTCAAAGAAGTCAATCAGGTTCAGGAGGCATAATCTGCCTTTCACAAACCTGAACTGGGTGGGATCCAGAGTTTGGAGGTTACTGATGTCTTTGTTTATGAGTTCCATGATGATACGTTCCATGACCTTGCAGACCAGGCTCATCAGGCTAATAGGTCAATAGTTCCTGGGATCAGTGGTGGCTCCCCCTTTGTGGAATGGGATAACTGTTGCTGTGCGCCATTCAGTGGGCACAAAGCCTGATGTGAGGCTTTTATTGAACATGGTGCTTAAGTGGGGAGCCAGTTCATTCTGAAGTTCATGTAAAACGCAGCCTGGAATGTTTTCCGGTCCCATGGATGCTGTATTTTTGGCTTTAGAGAGTGCAGCTTTTACCTGCATAGTTGTGATTACAGGGACTCTGCATTCTTCCTGTATAGATATGGGCCCTTTAGAGGGTGAGAGGCATGGCAACACAGTGCTATAATTAAGGCCTTCATGTGGACCTTGTCCCTTTTCTTGGCCTGTGAGGAGGACATTATTGAGGTGTAGGAGCTACAGCATCACAGAGGGTAGGTGGAAATACTATCCACTGTTTGGATTGATGTGTTATGCCCACAATTTTGCATGCTATGTATGTCTGGCCATTGTTAACTGACTTTCAGATTCTGTAGCAGTGTATTGTGTAAATGTGTGTTGGGATGAGTAAGGAGACAGGCAGATGTGAATGTCATAGATCCTTTTTTATCTGACTGTGTATGCTGCTGCAGTTGATGCTGGTCTATCAGCTGTGTATGTTTGTAGGGGCAGACTGAGACATGTCCCTTAAAACCTCAACACCCCCCCAATCCTTTATGTTTGGCTGTTGAGTGGATGCCCTGTTCTAAGTTTTTAGGAGCAATATTAGGTCTGTAGCAGGTAGCTGGACATACTGCTGCATCTGTAGCAGGCCACAGCTGCTGCATTCTGGCCAGTAGTCAGACTAGGCACTGTGAAGACATTAGGGGAGAGCAAGCTTTTACTGTCAGTGAGGGTGGGGTGTCAGCTGTTGTGCCACAGCATGGCCTGGTTGAAGTTACCCACAACAGTTCAGGTGAAGCATGTGCCTGTGGTGCATATGTTACATAACAGTGCCATCCAGAGAGTGGTAGGCAACATTTAGTACATATATTCATAATTGTGAAATGTGTCCCACCCTGCAGGCCTTTAATGTGCTATTGTGGGTGGCAGTGACTGCGGTAGGAGCAACCAGTTTTGTAGGACATTGCAGGGCTCCATTATTCCTATGTTGTATTGAGATGTATGTAGTTGTTGTGCCACACACCAAGCTGTGGGCCAGGACTGTGGGAGTCTAGAGGCTGCAAATGGTAGAACTGTAACAGATGGAGCTACCAAGTCATTATTATGGCAGGTATATTTGTAAGACATATGTCCATGCATACAGTGTGTAACACAGGATTAACATGGACATGTGTGTTCTGATGGGTATGACGTGTGACACTGAGCTGTCTGTCATACTTTTGTATCCCCAATCTGCACTGCCTTGCCAGTATGTGAGCACACAGACTAGATTTTCTGACAGCCCTTTCATAAATAGGGGGCACAACTGTGGATATTCAGCAACAGTCTGTGCAGTTGTCAGCTCTGCTTGATATTGTAGGCCTCCCGTACATCCAGCAGCATTTATTTGTCTGTGTACTGGTTCAGTGTCTGCATCAGAGGCCTAAGTACACTGTGATTTGGGCCAGTATATATAGGAGTAGTATGACTGACAATCAGGATATGTTTGCAAAAACAGTTGTTGTACTTCAGAGGTCATTTGGCTTACTAGTATGTTGCTCTGACTGTAGTTCTAATGGTTTGGGATTCAAAAGTTGTTACTGATGTCTTTTTTCCCTAAAGTTACATCCCTGTAGTGCATGATATATTTACAAATGCATTAGTAACTCCCCAAAGCTGATTTGGTGTAGTGGTATAGCGGTGTATTGCTATGATTCTGGTTCAGAAGGTCCTGTGTTCAAGACTTGGCAGTTTTTTTCTTTTTTCCATAATGTTAGATGACTGTAATGCATGATATATTCACAAAAGCATTCACAAGTCTCAGAGCTGATTTGGTATAATGGTGTAATGCTCTGATTCTAGTGCAGAGGATCCTGGTTTCAAGACTTGTCAGTGATATGTTTTTTCCCTAATGTTAAATGACTGTAATGCATGATATATTTACAAAAGCGTTAGTGACTCTTGCAGCTAGTTTGGCATAGTGGGGTGTTGTTCTGACTCTAGTGCACAGAGTCCTAGGTTTGAGATTTGGCAGGGCTGTTTATTTTGTTGCTGGGCAGAACAGTGTCTGAATGAGCTAGAGTGATTAAAGCAGTTTTAAGTGGGTTTGCACAGTATTGCGTGATGCTCAGCGATGCCAAGCGACACTTAGGTTTCCTAAGCTTCACTCAGTGTCACTTACTCCTGCTTAAACCTGCACTATTTTCAAAAAAAGAAAAGAAAAAAAAGGTGATAGGAATGTGGTGAAATGGGGGCAAGCAGGGGAAAACATTATGAAAGGCAGCTAGGAATGTGCCGGACAGGTGTAGGAAAGGACCACAGCTCTCCATTTCTTGTGCAGCAACAGCAGTTCATGATGTGGCCAATTTTAAATTTAGAGCATCACACCTCACTGGGAGGGGTGCGGGTAACATATTTCTGTTGAGCAATTCAAGGGTAAATTGATTAACATCAGTGTACATGGGGCAAAATGGAGAGCTATGTATGGGACATATTTTTTGGGGGGGACAGATGCCCCCCCCCCCTTTTTTTTCTTTTTTTTTTAGGTAAAAGTGGGATTTTGGGGAAGTTGTAGGTAAGTCTGGTGAGGTACATTGGGTAGAAGAGGTTGCTTTTGAAAACAAACAAGACAGCAGACAGGGGTGGTGTATGACACATGAGGGGGTAAACACCTTGGATGGGGAGGGTGGTTGGGAATAAGAGGGCCACATGCCACCAGATGGAAACAGTGGGACAGAGGTTCCCACCCATGGGCAGTCACTACTGCCCCTTCATGGCCCCAAAGGTGGCTGTGCTGGGTCTGGACGACAGGGCCAGCCTGCCCCTTGAGGTGCACCAGTCTGCCCTTGATCTGGTGCAGGTGAACATGCAAGTCCCTCTGGATGACCCTGTACACCACACCTCTGAACGGGTGTTGGGTGACAGGGTCCTCTCAGTGACTGTGCCCGGGGAGGGGACGACCCCCATCCCTTGATGCAGTTCCACATGAGGGTCGTGCAGGACAAGCAGAGGAGGAAGTTCAAGGTTGTGTCCCAGACATGCTGAGACTCAGTGCCATGGCCAGTTGAGGTGGGACAGATGGATCCACTGGGAGCTGCCTACACAAATTTGTTATGGTGTTGAGGTTTTTCAAAGTGTATTATTTACTCATGAACAAAACATTTCAACATTATTTATAACATCATGCATGGGTGTTACAATTAACCCATAACAATATAAATGGAAAAACTGCATGGCAAACAGAACACATGCATAAATGGAATAAAAGTTATTATTGTAACAGCATGCCAGAAACAGTTACAGCAACAGGCCACCAACAATGGAATCTGAACAAGGTATGTCAGTATGCAACCATTTAAATATATGAACAATAATAGAACACAAGTCCCAACATTAGGTTTTGAGAACAACATACCCATAGTATATGAATAAGCCCTGTGGAGAAAATATCTGTTAACATTTGCTGACAGTTTCTAGAAATATTCAGGGTTACTTGTGTGTCACTATGAACACATCTTCATACCAGTCCCTGGATTCAAACCATGGTCTGTGTGTGCAAAAATTAGCAGTATATATATATATATATATATATATATATATATATATATATATATATATATATATATATATATATTTCTTATCACACAGAGCTACTGAGGCACTGCTGTCTGCTGCTTGACTGATTTGTGCCTAAAACTCACTTGGTTACACAGTCAAACTTTGTAATATAAGTGAAGTGTCACAGAAGACTGTAGTGACAGTTGAACATACATGCCTAAGATTCATGCATGATAGATAGTGAACTGTGTACTGATACTTTGAATGCAAATGTACACATTTAACCCCCAGTGGATGTGAATATGTGTGATCTGTACAGACCATAGCAGGGTGCTGGGTTGTATACCCAACCCACATACATTTGCACATCATATATTTGCAGTCGCCACCTATTACAGTCTCATAATTGCCTGCATCAGCATACCTACATTCAGGAATACATGTAGCTGAAATGCAAAGGTTAACACAAGACAGTTATGCAGGGAACACAGTATAATACATTACACATTACTATTCAAGATTCAGATCTTAGTGCAGAACATATATCAATTTTCCTTGTATCTTGTTTTACAGCTCCACATGTACAATTTGGCATAACAGCTTCTTAGCAGATAAACCTCAGTGACTTCATGCTCTCATAGCCATATTTGCTGTGTAGCACCTGTACACCTGTATTTCTTCAACAACAGACCAGATTATTTAGGGTGACATGACACAGTGGTTTATTACATTCAACATTATAAATTCAGTTGTACCGCATATCCTGTAGATGAAGAATGTATGTCAGTTATTAATTTCAGAGTAGCAAGCACAGTATACTTTACTGACAGATTCATTCCTACACAATATTACTACAGTATTGGCTTCCTTTCATCAATAGTAGCTTGTTTGCTACTTTCATCTGTATTACGCAGAGCATAGCATTAGTCAGTTATATCAATGTTGGTCTAACAACACATTATTCAATACACTCAGAACACACTATGCCTAATGGCAGTAAACAATTACACTTTCTTATTTATTGGACTATATATATATATATATATATATATATATATATATATATATATATATATATATATTGCAAGTTATATCTGTACTCATCACACTGTTGGTGCAGCCATGCCAGTCATCCAGCATGGGACTGAATGTTATAAGCCATCTTCTTTGCAGCCGTGGAGGGAAAAGACACCATTATGCATACCTGTCTATCAGATATTCATAGTACAATTTGATAAATCACCAGTTGATATACTTACAAACTTCTGGGGCATTCTGGGCCCGATCATCTTGGATCCAAAGAGTGCCCCCTTCTTCCATTTCAGGTCATCATAATGATGATGACGGACCTGCTTACCAGTGCGAGGGATACCAGTGGCATTGGTGAGCTCATGTGTCAGACGGTCCCAGGCCTCAGACTTGTATTCTGAGTCCTGGTACTGGCCCTGCAGCAGTCTGTCATCATGATTCTTTATGAAGAGCCCAGCCATGACCCTGGACTCCAACATGCCCCAGTGCTGAGCCTAAAAGAGTGCTCCCTCTCCTGCAACTGCCATAGTTCCTACAGGGATCAAACTCTAACAGGTTCTGCCTGTATTCCCTCTGTGTGGTTTAAATAAGGCCATATTCCTGCCCTTTGCCATCATTGGACCATTTTTAAAAATGCTGAGCAAATCTCAGCAGTGCGTAGACACACTAAGCTGAGTTGAGTAGTGCTTAAAGTTGCAAATGGTGAGCAGTGCTTAGCAGTGCGCAAATCCGCTTAGCTGAGCTGAATACTGCTTAGAATGGGACTTCTTAGCAATGCTCAAACCAGCTAAGCAGAGCTAAGCACTGCTAACCATTGCTCAGACAGGTCCTGTTTAAGCATTGCTTAGCTTACACATACTGTAACACAACCCCTACATGATAGTACACAATTACTTAAGTGTCCGAGGACACTATCTTTTTATTTATTTAGTACCATGTGGGAATTTCACAATGCGGGGGGGGGGTTACGGATACTGTAACACATTCCCCCTACATGACATTCATTTCACATCTTGCATTTAAGTGTCTGAGGACACTTTCTTTATTGGAAAGTGCCGTACGGCACTTTGAAAGTGCAGGGGGCATGTTACAGATCTGCGAGAACTGTAACACACCCCCTAGCACTGATTCAGTATCCATGTACATGTGTCCCCCTCAGTAGCATGCCTTCATTAATATGCAAGGCGTGCTACCGAGAGGGAGATGTGGACATGGACACCATTCACTCCATGTAGGAATAACACTATTTCTACATGGAGTTTATTAAATCCAGGGGGAAACAGTAATTCTGTTGGCATTAGTACAGATAACACATGCAGGATGTCTTGAGACCAGGAATCCATGCTGATTTGCTGGAAGCTTTTATTTCGCCACACCAGTCCTGTAGGAAATGTGATTTACAATCTTCTTACTCTCCTGAGTTACACCTCAACCAATGGCAGTCTATCTTTCTCCTTCTGTATTCTGAAGAAGCTTATGAAGGGTACATTCGTGTAGTTTTTTAAATTTTTTTATTTTATTATGTATGTATATATGCATGTATGTAGGTACTTATGTATGTGTTTATCCATTTATTTTTTTTTATTTACATATAATCAGGTAGGAAGTCTTATCTTTGTGGGCCATTCTCAAGATTCATCCTGGAAGCACAATAGAAGAATAAAACATCAAAATACAATATGACTAATGCCAGAAATAAATAGAATACCTTAAGATATATAACAATATACGCATATGCATGGCAAGATGGTGGTGTCTTGTGTCGCAGTAGCCTCTCTGGCTCTTGTTGTGCACTTTTTTGTTTTTGTGGTGCATCTTATGATTTGTTGAGATGGTGGTCCATTTTTGTCTGTTGAGTGTACAGATGATTGGGGTAGTGGTGTTCATGGTGTCCTTGGAATTTATTGCCTGTCTTTCTGGAAACATTGGGTAGTGGAAGTTTGGGCCTGCAGTTGGGAGTCAAGCTGAATGTAGAGTGTGGGAAGTGGAGGACATGGGATTTAAAGGGACCAGATTTATTTTTGTTGGGTCTATGGTAACTGGACTGGACTTGGGATGCAGCGGATGGTATCGGAGAATTAAACTGGTGACATTGACAGTCTGGATAGTGAAGACTGAGGTAGTTCATCTAAATGGTAGTGACCATTTGGGTCTGCAAGTAGCAGTGGTTGTGAGGGTTGGTAGTGTTGGAAGGAAGGACTGGGGCTTGGATGTTGCTGGTGATGGTGTGACCATTAGGGCCTGCAGGTAGCAGAGGTTGTGAGGTCTGTGGTGTTGAAAGGTTGGTTGGAAGAAAGGACTGGGACTAGCATGTTGCTAGTGATGGAGTGGGAGATGGTGGCAGTGTAGAGGAGTGATTGCTGTAGTCCTGAAAATCATACTCGGTTTTTGAAGCTTCTGTACCCTCTGGGCCATACCTCTCAACCTGAAATCATAAAAAATCTGGACAAAGGCACATGAAAAATTGGTACACATCTGTACAATGATTAATATAACATATGCATACATAATTATGTAACCCCACCCACTCTGGTGGAATTGTGGGATACCAAATTTAAAAGCAAATTGAATAACAGACAAAATATTACACACAAAATAAACAGAACAATAGTGTTTTATTTAAATTACTATTTGAACTTGTATTAAACTTTGAACTTGTGCAAACTGCATAACTAAAATACAATTTTCTTTTATAAAAATAAAATTAACTGTTTCAGCCTTCAACAGCCAGAAAATAAAAGAGCTGAATTTAAACAGAGGAAATCAGCAGATAGGTAGATTTACAGACTGATCACTTTTTGGCAAATGCAATCAGTTCTTTCAAAGCAGAGGTGTAGCAATTAATTAAATTCCAATAACTCTAATAATATGGATTTAGTTAACACTAGAAATACATTCAATATAATTTCTACAAAGATCATCATTCTGAAGCAATATTTTCTATGGAAAATATTTAAGCAATCTATTGCAGAACTATTCATACAAAACATTACCGTTGAAAAACTTACATTTAGGCTCCCGAACTAACATTGCCTTTAGTTTTTTTTAAATGATCATCTACAAATAAAGTGCCTGTTGCCCTTGAAAAATAAATTGACTATGTTACATTAAAAAAATGATCAGTTAGTAATATTGCAATAGGGAATGGATGGCAAACTGATAACAGGTTCATAGTTACTAGGTATCGCCACCAAAGAGGGCATTCTCAGGACTGCAGCATCCACCCCCTTTATGAGTACAACATCAGCAATCCATCTACATACTGTAGGAGTGGAACCCACAGCCTTCTGCATCAAAAGCAAGTGCACTAGCCATTGCTGCTAACAATACAAATGGACTTGCCATAAACAGCACTAAACTTCGCTCCCCTTGAAGAACTATACACAGCACAAGAAATCTGGAAAAAGCACACATTTATTGGGAGGACAAAGGCCCAAAACTAGGAGCACATTTTAAATATTGCTTGTATAATCTTAGAAAGTTGCTAGACTAAAATGTTTTGTGTTACCATGCATTTTCTGAAAGATAGGAAGACTGAGACTTAGATGGCTATCATTATTTAGTGAATTCACTTCACACTGGTTTGCCAGAAAACCACACATTTTAAGAGGAACAGACCAAAAGTATGAGCCAGAAATTCCAGACATTCTGTGAAACTTTGGCCAGCTGAGAACTATGGACTTAACTCCTTGAATCATAAGTGGTAGTATGGGTAGAGAATTTAGGCTGTTGCCCCTTGTACCTACAGTACAGGGTTTGAGTCTGAATAACCCCAACCACCAGTTATACCTAAGTGGGGCATTTTACACACACACACACACACACACACACACACACACACACACACACACACACACCAGCAAACTCCCCATAATAAAATAATAATGGCAGCGGCAATCTCCCAATAATAACTGCACTGTACACTTGTGAGTTGTACACAATAAGAAGCAAAACTGTAGTGTACACTTACAATGAAGAAAGACTGAACACTCATGGCAGCAATAATAAGCAAACTCCCCTCAATTGTTTTTTGAACAGCTGTTGGCAGCTGCAGTGCAATCCTTGAATTATTTGAAAAAATTGCGTGGGCAGGAAGAACAGGACCAGACAGGAAGAACAAGACATAGAGAGATGTACGGGACCATTCTTAAAGAGCCCTTAACAGTTCTAAAAGTGCCACCCCTACCTCCCAGCTATGCTTGTGACATCTCAGAAAAAGCTGTAAGACAGGTCTCATTACAAAACAAAAAAAAAATATTGACCATTAATTGTAATGAAGACAGCGATAAGCGTAATGCATTTTTTTTTCTCTTTACTTACCTGGAGGAAGTTGAGAAAGGAATGGATATGGATTGCATAGTGCAGTGAGGGCATGGGTTGACTGACTCTCCCTTCTGTAGAAATAACTAACTTAAATAAAATTGTGCACAGTGCACACACAGTACAGCTCCAGTTCGGAGTCCACTCCACTGAGTCTGCTCTGCTCCCTCGCTGCTGCTAATACAATCCAAATTACAGAGACATTCTGAGAGTCTCTGAACAACTCTGACAACAGGCAGTCCTCTGCTTCATTAAGCTGATGTCACCATGCATGCCTCTGCATGTTGCTGCAATGCGTGGTGACTTCATACATTATTTAAACTGGTAAATAAAAATTAAAAAAAAAAAAAAAAAAGGAAAAAAACAGAATTGAAGAGGGCCATTTGGGAATTCATGACACCCCATTATTTTGACCTCTAAACCGGTAAATACCAGGGAATTCAATATGGTTGAGAGGTATGTTCTGGGCCTCCTGTTGGGTCATTTTCACTGTTGATGTATATGTGTATTTTTGTTGTTCTTGTTTATGTGTGCTGTGTTCTGTTATATGCATGAGCTCAGAGGAGTGAAATTTTATTCAGCTGTATACTTGTGTATGGTTGAATGACAATAAAGTTACTTCTGAATTTGACTTTTGAATATTTCAGGACAAAATTAGTTATACAACATGATATAGAGAAACAGTGCAAAAAGGCATAAGTATGAAGTGTAAAAGAGTTCCCTTCACCTGTAGAGGAAGTGAAAGAGTGTTGAAGAAACAGCACTGAATATACAGAGAGCTTGGCTCAGATGAGGAGTATGGTGTCCAGAGCTCAGTGGCAATGGTAGTGTGTATGAGTAGTGTTATTACAGCAATAACCCATGCCTGGGTGTGGGTAATGCGGGATTTACCCACTGTTGGTGCCAAACAAAGACAACCGTGGGTAAATCCCGCATTACCCACACCCAGAAGTGGGTTATTGCTATTATACTATGACATTATTTAAGAAAAGAAATAATTACTTTTCTTAAATAATGGCATTGTATAATGCCTCTTTGCTGCCCTTCCGCAGCTGTCTGGTATCCACGGCAGTTCTGATGTACTGCGCATGCCTACGCAGTACATCAGAGCTGTGGCCAAAAGCAACGGAGAAAGCAAGATCTCCATTGCTTTTTACTGTTTCGCTATGTTAAATGGGTTTAACATAGCGAGACAGAGATCTTGCTTTCTCCGTTGCTTTTTTTTTAAACCTGTCTCGCTATGTTAAATGGGTTTAACATAGCGAGACAGCTTTAAAATAAGCAACAGAGATCTCCATTGCTTATTTTAAAGCTGTCTCACTATGTTAAACCCATTTAACATAGCGAGACAGGTTTAAAAAAAAGCAATGGAGAAAGCAAGATCTCCGTTGCTTTTTACACACTGTGTCACTATGTTAAAGGAGTTTAACATAGCGAGACAGCTTTAAAAAAAGCAACTGAGATCTCCGTTGCTTTTTTTTAAACCTGTGTCGCTATGTTAAACTCTTTTAACATAGCGAGACAGTGTTTTAAAAGAGACTTATACTAATGGAAAAAGTCCGGACGGACCTTTTCCATTAGTATAAGTCGATTTACAACGTGCACGCTGGCCAATCAGCGTGCATGTTTTGGAATATTAATGTGGGGTCATGGTATAATTAGATGGAAGAGATAGCAAACTTTTATCTCCAGAATCTGAGGCAAATCCAAATATAATCAGGGACAATTGCTATAAGTCAGAGACAGCTTCTTTTTAAATATTGATACAAGAAAATTGGTTAGTTGACAGAATAAGAGGACGTTAGCATGCATGTTCTGAAGTAAAATAAATCTAACTTTAATACCATTTCATTGACTCCAGTCTTCCACCTTTCCTCAAAAATTCACCAATTTTAAAATGGGCAGGACAAAAGTTTGAGTTAAAATCATGGAAGTACTTGTAAATTAGGGAGTTTTGGGAGGTATGATTTTAGGTAGTTGTGGAGTAGCTTTGTGATAGTGCAGTGTGGGTTGTGATAGTAATTGCATTTTTTCATTAATCTTATGCTCTACATAGCTCAATATGATACTTGTTTCACATCCATTCTACCATAATCTCATATATATATTTTAACATCAATTATTGGAATAAACACCGATCACTCAAATAGGAACAATAAATACACTTCCTCTATACTGATGTTTATTTTTATTATAAAAGTGATAGCTTTTTGAGAGCCATGGTGGTGGAGTGGTTAGTATTGTCAGCTCACAGCAAAAGGTTCTCTGGTTCAGTTCTTGGCTGGAATTCCTTCTCTGTGGAGTTTGCATGTCCTCCCTGTGGTTGAATGAGTTTTAAAGGCATGCAGGTAGGTGCGTGTGTGTATGTGTGTGCTTTCTGTGAAGGCTGGGCACTGTGCTGGCAACTCAACACTGTAAAAACACCACTGCCAATCAATCTGCAGACTGGTGATCCGCTGTGGTGACCCTAACTGAAAAAAGCTGAAAGACATTGCTATAAAAGTAATGGCATTTATTTTTAGAGTTTGACCTAGGTAGGTATTTTTTTGTTTTTTCCTCCAAGATTCAGATCAGGATATAGTGCAACTGTATGTCGGCAGTGAGCATTATAGTGGAGACAAAGCTAGAGGTGAGGAAAGAGTCCAACTAAGCATTCCTAGATAAGAAGAATGCATATGGCAAGATCATAAATCATTGATTTGGAAAGTTCTGATACAGTTCAAAGTTGATTTACTGCAGATTGTCTTCAAGGATCAAATGTGATGAATACATATAAGGTACAGATTCCCTAAGGTGTTCTTTTAGGTCCAGCTCTGAGGCCACCTCTTTTCATACTGATGTTGGACTGCATCAGCAAACAGGTTGGAAATGACAGATCAACAAAGCTGCTGTATGCAAATGATTTAATTCTAAAAGCAGACTCTCAACATGAAATTCAGCAAATGAAAGAAATATTAAATCAGAAGAGGCAGAAACTTGAGATACAAGGATAAATAGCAGGTTGAATGCTTCAAGCATCTGCAATATGTGGTTGAGGAGAATGGAAATCTAAACGAGGAGGTCAAAACTAGAATCAGAGGAGCTATTACAAACTGGTACAAAGTATCAGGGCTAGTGTTTGGCAAAAGATTACCAAAGAAGTTGAAAAGTAAGGAGTACAAAACAGTAGCCTGACCAGTGCGTCTGTATGGCACAAAGACCTGGACAGTGAAGGAAGAGAAGCTGAAAAGGCTTAACATGCCAGAAATGAAGTATCTAATATGAGTAGTAGGATGCACAGTGTGGGAAAGATGAAGAAATGAAAACATCAGAGCTGAAGACAAATTAGATTCAATTGCATTAGATGAGAACAGATTAGAGTGGTTCAGTCAAATGTGCAGGAAAGAAGACAATAATCTGGGAAAGCAGCTTTGGGAGTGACAATGAAGTAGCATAGATTTATAAATGCCTTCGGCACCACATTAGCCTTATTCTCAATATATTTTTCTCATTGTCGGTAATAATATGAATAGTTGTTCTTATCTCAGCTGACATCTTCTTTGATATGGCAAAATCTGCATGAAAAGGAAAGTAGTATTGCTGGAAATGAATTTATCCTCAAGTTGTGGTGAGTACCTTCATGAGGTGGACCCTCTTTTTACAATGTCGCACTAAGACGACACTGATATAGAGACTGTATTTTATACAGCATATATCATGACAGAAGTAGGTTAAAAAGTAAAAACCAGACAGCTGGGTGACAAGTCTCAGGATAAAAAAGTGACTGGAAAAAATGACAGTGTAGAATGCTCAAGACACATGAACAATCCTACAATGGGGGTTAGGCCAAAGTCAGGGAAAAGATGGCCCCCCCTGTTGTAGAAGGAAGTAGTACTCCATAAAAACCACAGAAACGTACAGGCCATAAAGATGATAAAGTGGACTATTGAGGATAAGAAAGAAATTATCTATTGTCACTATTATGGAAGAAGCCTAGAATTTCCAGATAGAAGATATTCAAAATTAATTATTTATTTATTTATTTGTTTGTTTGTTTATTTATTTATTTATTTATTTTATATTTGTTTACTGGGATAGTCCAACTGGGTGGTTGACCCATTTTCAGTGGAGGCCCGGGGAGATAAGCCCCAAGTTACATTCAATCAATAGCACATTCAAAATACAGACATTTGAAATCACAATTATAGTAAAAGATAGAAAACATAAGAGACTCCAAACGTAGTTTAAAATAATAACATAATATGAACATTCAAAGAAAAATTTACACTTAGTACATAGTATAAGAGCAATACAAATATAGGCAGATTCATCCAAAATTGCATAATGTATCAGCCAATATTTTATATAACAGTTAATGTTAGATCCTATGGTTGAAAAGTAATCAAGGATGTGTTAAAAGATAGTGGGCAGGATTCACAATGGCTTGCACGGAGTCTAAGAGCCGTGTAAGACTCCATGCAGCCATCGCGATCCAGGAACAGCCCGAAATCCCGTGTAAGAGACAGCTAAAACGACTCTTACATGGGCAGGGCGTGGATATGCTAATTACCCCACTTGCAGCCGAAAGGCATGCAAATGAGGTAGATTAGCGATCCACGAAGCTGAAACCAGCCCGTGTAAGAGTCGTGTTAGTTGCAGAAATGTACTCAGTTGACAACTGAGTACGTTACTGCAAATAACACAATGGAGCCATGACAGCTCCAAATAAAGTGTGCAAATGTTGCAGTCAGCATGCCAATGGCCAAATATGTGGCCATTGGCATGGTAACCCGATGCAAATATGAAAAAAATTTTTTTTTTTTTCAGAGATCGGCGATGTTTAAATGCAGCGCAGCCCCATGTAAATGGGCTGCGCTATACAAAACTGAAAAATGAAGGTTTGAAACCCACAAATGTGGGTTTTATGTAATGCATGGATTTGCAATGCAGGGACTAGCAGACCAAAAACAACATGGCCACCGTCTAGTGGTTGCTAAGGGGGGAAGCTGAGTGTAAGACATTAACTAAGCATTAGTAGGCAATCCAATGCAAATGAATGGTAGGATAGTGAATCACACTGTCACATAGCAAATGAGCACAGTCCGTGTAGTGTAAGAGTAAGATAAGGGGGAGTAACAGAGTAGGAGATAGGTGACATAACCGGGGGGAATGTCAGGAAGAAATCAAGCTCATTGGAGCAAAGTGGTATGTGAAACATATCAATCACACAGCAGAAAAAGAGGAGTGTCAACAGATAAGCATGGGAAAGTCAAGAAATGGAAGGTGTACACTGTGGCCAACACCAAAGTTTCTTGCTGTACGTGCATCGCGTGCTTGGCGCTGGGAGCCACGAGTAAGACAGAGTGCGCGTGTAAGACAGAGTAAGTATGTAGGAGCCTGTTTAAAGATCTGTAAACCTGTTTGCACTGGTGTGCACGCGTTTTAACCCGAATAAGTAGATTCTAGTCCGTGTAAGCATGTGTGCATGGTAGCCACTGTGAGCGTGTTTTCGCTGGTATGCGCTCTGCTCCCCCCTGAGGAAACAGAGAGGAAAAGGAAGCAGAAGAAATAGTAGGAAACTAGCAGGGAATACCTGTAGAGGTAGCAGGTGAAAACAATTAGAAGCAGGCAATTACACAGGCAGAATACAAGCTCAGCCCAGCACTTAAAACACTGCAAACAGCATTGCAGTATGTTTCTCTCAAGAGACACTGCAAGACAGGAGTAAGCTAGTAGAAGTGAAAACTGAAAAAGCTGCACTCAGACCAAACATGCTAGGGGCTGCCATAGCTGTCATAAGGAGACATAGGAGACTTGCTGAGGGTGGTGACAATGGAAATGCTGCCAGACAACCCACAGTGAGGAGACGGAGAAGAGTGTACAGGCCCAGGGTCACCTACCAGGGGTTACATGAGCTGGAGATAGTGGAGCGCTATAGAATGGACAGAGACCTCCTGCAGCAAATTGTTGAGCTGTGCAGGCCACGCCTCACACACAGAACCAACAGAGGGGAACCCATCCCATTGGAAACCAAGGTATGTGTTGGCCTAAGAATACTAGCAACAGGTACCTTCCAGAGACCAACTGGTGATATGATGGGGATATCACAGGCATCAGCCTCCAGGGTACTGCACCAGTTCCTGGATGCCATGTCAGCACATGTCGGTGATCATGTATATTTCCCCAATGCCCGTGAGGTATTGGCCACCAATATGCATCTCTTCCAGCAAATAGCGGAATACCCTGAGGTAGTGGGTGCAATAGACTGCACGCACATATGCATCAAAGCACTAGCCAGTGAGCGGGGAAGGGCCTACATTAACCGCAAGGGCTTCCCCTCCATCAACTGCCAGGTCGTGTGTGATGCCCAGGGCATAGTAATGAATGTGTGTGCTGGCTGCCCTAGGAGCTACCATGATTCCCATATCTGGCATTTGACGCAGCTGTACCAGACATTTGCCAATGGGGACATCCCACATGGTCACCTAGTGGGGGATGCAGGTTATGCACTGGAGCCATGGCTGATGACACCCATCAGAAATGCACACACACCTGAACAGGAACGCCATAATGAGGCACACGCACAAACACGTAATGTAATAGAGCGTGTGTTTGGGCTGCTCAAGTCACGGTTCCGGTGCCTGGACACATCTGGTGGAGCCTTGCAGTACTCACCAACTACATGTACCCAAATTGTCATGGTATGTGCTATGCTACATAATATGATCCTGCAAAAACAGCTGCAGCAGGACCAGCATAGGGCCAGGACAAACAGCCCCCCACCATTGCCAAGGCCATCACAGGCAGAGCGTGACTCGGAGGAAGAACAACCTGAGCCTGCCCCAGTAGGCAGAAGGAGGCGTGCCCAGTATGCCCTGGCCTTGGCAAAGAGGCAACGCATAGCACATACACTGGCTCAGTAGGAACCCTGGGAATGATACCCCTCTCTGACTCACTCATATAGTAACAGGGATGCCTAACATGACATAACCTGCTCTCAAACATGTACAGGGAGTGTAGTATGTGCATCCAACAGAGGCAGCCCTGCAGCACCACCTGAGGCATGATTGCCATGTGTTAAGCAATGTAACACCATCTAGTATATGCAAACATGAAGACCCAACCTAACATCTCACCCTCACCAAGCATGATGCCACACTATGAAGACAACAAGATCAAGTACAATAATTGGCTGAGGTATTGCTGTTAGCAAGGGGAACACATGGCTGACAGCCTGGGCTGACATGCCGAGCAAGACATGATGCCCCACCTGCTAGGGATGGCACGCACCAAGCACACCTGGCTGTGTAGATACTGGCAAAGGCTGCTGTCACCCCCACTGTGCCTGGAATAGGTAAGTCTGGAAACACAAACCCACCAACATAGGTAGCACAAGGGATAATAACCTGGACGTAATGCTACCCAATGCCAGAAGTCTAACCTGCAAGGTGCATGCAGACCAAACCCACCACAGCATGGAGAATGGTAATATGTGTTCTGTAACAGAAACCTGGGCAAGGCCCAGAAGAGCACCCTAATACTACCAGGTTATGCCTCATACCATGCTCTACAGCTCCAAAACATGGAACACATGACAATAGGAGTGTGGCTACCAGTAATTATCAAGAATAACCACACCCCCAGGTTGGTACCACAGCAAGAAGCAGCATGGACTATCCACGGGCAAGTAACACTGTCTCAAACTGTGTACCTGTTTGAAGCCTGCTACAGACCCCACACACAAACCCAGGTACCCCAGCCAGCCTTCCTGAAGACACTTCAGGGTATGAATGTCCCAACAAATACCAAACAAGGCACACACAAAGTATGACATAGGTGGCAATCCATTATGTATGGAAGAAGTAATCATGGACCTAGGGACACAAGTGGACGGTAACCTGTCATGTGACACTCACATTGCCAAGGTGGCCAGGAAGACCTGCTATATTGCCCACCTTAATATGAAAGGATGCACATGTAGAGCTACAGAGGTCACTGTGCCCCCATACCCTTCCCTTATCAGGCCCATACGTGACAACTATGCCCCAGTTCGGATGTACTTACCTTACACATGCAGCAGTCAGAAAGACCCCAAATGTACCCCACCAACAGGATAAAGGGTCCAAACATTGGACATCTGCAGCCTGGCTGAAGAAACCACAGTCCTATTCAGAAGCATACTGCACAGTCAGAGGTGATGTATGCCTGATGCACAAGGCCATGTCCAATCCAGAATGAATGGACATGCTCCACTGCAGAAACCCCAAATCCAGCAGACACACCGCAGTGAGATATCTGAACCTCTACACATAGATTAATAGGATGTGCTGGAGGGACAGATCCATAACCCAGAGGCTCAGGACACTCTGGAACAGAATCCCAGTCCATGATAGGCTGAGCTCCACACACAAACTCAACAAGAGAAATCTGTGGAAGTGCATGGGAGATAGTAGGTGTACACTGGGGGCCATCCCTGTGTCACATTTAGGAAAGTAAACCCTACGTGGGCATAATATTCACATTGCAAGGGGTGTTGAGACCCACACACAGTCTGTCCATGCTCAAACAAGGCCAGGGCAGATAGCCTAGTATGAACCTATGAACCTATGATGATACAAATTGTGCAGAACACAAAGGATTATCACACAGCTGTCCTACCTGATGGTAGGAACCATGGTGATAATCCACAGATATGCTCTGCAGCACTCTAATATCACAAACAATACACCAAACCCACACACATTGCCAACAGCCTACGAAACAGATTCTTTCCAACCTCCCCACCAGCACCTAACTGCCAAATATCTATCCCAGGAGAGTGCTGGCCCCCCGACATTGCAGATGCTGAGGTAACAGCCAGCATCCACAAAGCACAGCACACAACATCAATGGTACTAGATGGTGTCCTGGGTTGTGTCCAACAAGTACTGTAACAAGAATGGAACAGCAAATATCATTACTGTGCACTATCAGTCCTACCACAGGATATGTACCCAAAGACCGGTGTACAGCAACAGTGGTCCCACACAACAAAGGGGGTGCCTGAATGGATACTGCAAACTATCACCCCTCAACCCCGACGATCTAGGTTGGCAAAGTAATGGAGAGGATGATCATGGATCCCATGAATAACGAGATTGGGTACCTACAAACATTGGACCCTACCCACTGTAGCTGTCATAGGGCAGATCCTGCCCTGTACACGTCTGACTCATGTGAAACATGCACCAAGCCCAGTGATGTGGGGAATGTTGATCACACAGCCTATCTGGACCTTGCTAAACCCTTCCATACAATACTCTAGTTGGCGGTACAGATAAGCTCACCAGCCTAACTATAAACCCCTATGCAAGTAGATGGGTTGCAAACCAGCTCAAGGACAGAACTGACCTGGCAGACATGCTGTAGCCATGGCAGACTGCAAACCAGGTACAACTGGCATCCCACAAGGCATGGTCCTGGGACCTCTCTTGTATGCTATATATGTCACATAGGTACAGGCCAACATGGAAGGACTCTGTCTGAACAGGTTTGCAGAGGACTACAAACTGGCCACCATATCGGACCCTCCAGCTGACACAAGCAACCTACAAAAGGCACACATAGAAACACACAAATGGTGCCACAGCCATGTCAACAAGCTAAATGCAGAATAGTGTATAGTCAACCCCTGTGGAAACACAGTACATGGCCAGAAATTACCACATAGGTGTTAACCCAGTAAGTACATCAGGAGCAATAAGAGACCTGGGGACACAAGGTGATAGATATCCTGCATGTGACAACCATGTGTCTGTAGTGGTTACAGAAACATACCATATACCCCCCTAATTATGAAGGTAAGCACAGCTTGGTTAGGGTAGGTCAATGTGCCTCTCCAGTCATCCATCAGCAGCCTCACAATTGTGTACAATGGCCCTTCAGGGATGTACCGTAGCAGACACCTGCAGCAACTGGAAAGACCACACAAATATCCCACCAGGAGGATCGCAGAGCTGTAAGAGATGCCATGTGTTGCCTGAGTAAAGAAACTGCAGCTCCACACAGTGCCTTACTGCCTGGCTGGAGGTGAACTGTGCCTGATGTATAGAGCCATGACCAACCTGGTATCAATGGACATTTGGCACCATGTAAACACTGAATGCTGGTGACCTATGCAGCTGACAGGCCTGAACCCCAGCACAGACATAAACAGGACATACTGTACTGATTGGTCCATAACCCAGAAGCTCACTCCACTCACGACTAAACTCCCACTACAGGATATCCAGGGAGTCCCTCAGTGACTGTCATCCAGAGGAATCATGATGACTGGATGGGAGATGGTAGGTGTACCCTGGATATCACCTGTATGTCACGGGTAGACAGAGGCACAGCACACTAACTGTGACATATGTCATGGCAAACACTAGTAAACGTGTGTTGAAGGACAAACACTCTCTGACTAGCATTACAAATGCACTAGGGCACATTGCCATTGTTTGTCACTGTCCACACAAGTTGTGGAATACATTAACAATGTTGGACAATCATGTACTAAGCTGTCCATATCTGAACAAAATGCAACATGGTCATATCTGCACAACTGGTCCTCAACCAGTCTGGTGTGCTCACTATAAACATTACAAGCAGTGATAGGACTGAAACTGATTATACTGTCCACCACAGTGAAAGTTCTGCACCAGTACACTATACAACAATGCAACTGTTTGGTCAGCAGCAAAGGATGATGACAACTGTATGCAAACTATCCCATGGCGACACTGCAGGCACAGCATAATGCCTGTTAGGTTCAGACACACAGCAGTTGGGCAGTAAGAACACAACCTGATGTCCAACACTCAACTGTACATGTGATATATAGATGGCGTCCACACACAAACAGAAATGTGGTGGTCCACAGATCCCAACATTAGGAAAGGTCACACTGGGCATGCTCGCACACTTAGATAAATGAGATGTGGCAGTCAAGAAGCCATACAAACTGCGAACTGGGCATGCTCACACACTTAGGCCATGTCACAGTTCAGCAGTTGCACACATATATCTGGCATTTCTATGTGTTAACACAGGAACCTCCCACAATACAGACATCTGCCCAGTGCACACAGTGAAGTTACAACAGAGACATAAGTAAAGTACTGGATCCCACTCATATGCAAACATCTCCCACAGTACACATGTTGTTTATAGAGCTAGGGAAGGCTATGGCAATAAAGACCCACAAACAGTATATGAGCAACAGATACTTGCATCTGACAGGTAAACATATGGCCGTAGAGTGCAATACCTGACTGTTGTCCCTAGGGAATACAGAAGGCTATCCACATTGTATTTGGCATCTGCCTCCACAGTACAGTAGGCCACTGTGCCTGTGCAAAGTTAATGCATAGATATGCTCTCCCCTGTACTGATGGATAGTCACAGATGTACATACCTCTTCATCCATAATGATGTCAGCACACTATACATATGTCAGGAGCAGAAATGCACCCAGTAATGTGAATAGCGCGCTCTGCTAATGCATCTCTCACAAGTGTCATAACGTAGTTAAGTAGGGGTTTGAATCCTGCATAGTGCCCTGTGTGTGGGGGAGTAGTGTGTGCAATTCTATGTGTATGAGAAATGTCCCTTTTGGCAATGATTACTACACAACACATGCTGCATATTCCACTGTCTAAACACTGATGATGTCAGCACCCTATAAGTACAGCAGGAGAAAGCAATCCCCCCAGTAATGCAAATAGTGTGCTCCGCTAATGCGTCTCTCGCAAGTGTCATAACCATAGTTAAGTAGGGGTTTAAATCCTGCAAGTGCCCAGTGTGTGTGTGACTGTGTGTGGGGGAGTAGTGTGTGCAATTCCATGTGTATGAGAAATGTCCCTTTTGGCAACTGTTACTACACAACACATGCTGCATATTCTACTGTCTAAACACTGATGATGTCAGCACTCTATAAGTAAAGCAGGAGAAAACAATCCCCCCAGTAATGCAAATAACACACTCTGCTAATGCGTCTCTCAGAAGTGTCATAACATAGTTAGGTAGGGGTTTGAATCCTGCAAGTGCCCAGTGTGTGTTTGTGGGGGAGTAGTGTGTGCAATTCTATGTGCATGAGAAATGTCCCTTTTGGCAACTATTACTACACAACACATGCTGCATATTCCACTGTCTAAACACTGATGATGTCAGCACCCTATAAGTACAGCAGGAGAAAATAAACCCCCACTAATGCAAATAGCGCACTCTGCTAATGCGTCTCTCAAGTGTCATAACATAGTAAAGTAGGGGTTTGAATCCTGCAAGTGCCCAGTGTGTGTGGGGGAGTACTGTGTGGAATTCTATGTGTATGAGAAATGACTCTTTTGGCAACTATTACTACACAACATGCTGCATATTCCACTGTCTAAACACTGATGATGTCAGCACCCTATAAGTACAGCAGGAGAAAGCAATCCCCCAGTAATGCAAATCACACACTCTGCTAATGTGTCTCTCATAAGTGTCATAATATAGTTAGGTAGGGGTTTGAATCCTGCAAGTGTCCAGTGTGTGTGACTGTGTGTGGGTGAGTAGTCTGTGCAATTCCATGTGTAGGAAAAATGTTCCTTTTGACAACTATTACTACACAACACATGCTGCATATTCCACTGTCTAAACACTGATGATGTCAGCACCCTATAAGTACAGCAGGAGAAAGCAATCCTCCCAGTAATGCAAATAGTACACTCTGCTACTGCAACTCTCACAAGTGATCTAACATAGTTAGGTAGGGGCTTGTATCCTACAAGTGCCATGTGTATTTTTGTCACACAGTTTGTCCATGTGTGTGGGGTGTTGTTCCCAATACTGTACAACATACATTATATCAGTAATGTCAATGCACACATGATGTATGTGTGTGCCACCTACACATATGTACCTGTGAACTGCAAGAGTTCCCATGTCCGAAGCCTGCCTCATGTGAATACATGGAATATGCATCAGACAACTGTATGACTGTGGTGTTCTGTGCAGGGACTGCATGTGGTATGTGACTATACAGTGTGCGTTGTAGATGGTGTCATCCCACCAGCAAGGGATACATGATTGGTCTGGAGCATATAGTCCACATGTTGGTGATGAACAGGTGCAGCATGTTGTCACCACTTGTGGGAGTGGTAACAAGTTGTTCCATAGCAATGCAGGGAATGAATGATAAGAACCCTTCAGATAGGGTCTTGCAGCTAGAATAATGCTCACACTGTATGTTTGGGTAGTCGCAGTACAACCATATAATGATGTTTGTAGAGACCGTCATATTCCCAGTGTTGTCAGGAAGGCCAAGTGGGTTTCCTGGGTATGGGAGTGTGGTGTGTGCCAGGCTATGAACCTGAAGGCAGTCTAACCCACTGTGTGTTGCATATGGAGAGGCTCTGATGCTTTGTGCAGTGCCACCAACCTGGGGGTGTGTGTATCCGAGGTGCCTTTGGATACAACCCCCCTGTTCTGGTTTGGTGCATGTGTAGGGGATGACAAGCATGGTATTAGGAATGACCTGGCACTGATGGTGTGCACCTGGGAGCCTTGTACCAGGAGTCTGTTACTGCATGGATATTGCTGTACCCCATGCTAAGGACAGTTTCCACTGCATGCATCTTGAGGTTTACACTGCTGCTGTTGAGTAGCATTGCTATTAGTGTCCCATCCCGTGTGATACCTGTGTAGGTGGCTATGTAATGTCAGCCTTGCATACAAAGGCACTATGTGTGTAGCAACAGCCTCTGCCAATATACAACTGCCCATGGGTGACAGGTGCAAGCTGTCCCAAGCAAAGCAATGTGGCATGTCCAGCATGTAATCCCACACTGACAGGCATTGGATCCCCTTTGGATGTCACTGAAAGATACGTTAATTGCAGAAACGGATGATCCTGTCTACATATTGTGGCAGCATTCATGGTGAGGGTGAGATGCTACTCAAGGCCAGGGTCATACCAGCCTGTGCCACAAGCTCAGAGAGCCCCTCTATGTCCCCTAACATGTAGTCCATGGAGGTGCATCAGAGGTCATACACACTGGCACAGACAATGACTGAGTCATACTTCTACGTGCCTTGGAGTGACCGCTTTGCTTGTGTTATGTGGTGGATCATAGTGCCCGACGGGCAGCTCAGCACGACCGTCACCTTGTTCAGCTTGGGAGCAGGACCACCGTGTACGTGATGATAGAGGTACCTCATACAACTGTAGCAGGTGTGTTGTCTAGCCATATGGCCTGAGACTGTTTGGCACACAGGCTTTGTGAGCTATGTGTTGCATGTGCTCTGCTCTGGCATAACGTTTGCTTGTGTGTCTGCTTTGCAGGTGTCAGCTGCTCAGGCAGGATGCTATTCTGAGAGCCCAATAATGTACCTGTGTGTTTCTGTGTTTGGATTGTGGTCGTGGCAGGTCTATGGGAGACTGGTACTGTATTCACTGTAGTATCCCACTCCACCTGACAGGGAATGCCAGTGCTGTGTAAACAGAGCTTAGCCCCAGTTTGGCTATGTGGTTGCATCTCTCACATGTGTTGTACGTGTATGGGAAAGGGAGAGGGTTGTCTGTGTACATGAGGCAGCTGTAACATTGCCACATGACTCACAGATTCACCAACTGGACCTGAGAGTAGATCGACAGGTGACCTTTGCACATGCTACCATAGCATTGTGACCCCCATACTAAGTAACGACACATAGGGCCAATGGGGAACAAGGTACTCAAGGTGACTATGTGAGGGTGTAGTGCTCCTGATTTGTTAGTGCTGGCATATATGAATGCTGTCTTGAGCAAATGTGAGGTAAGTCATATGCAATGTGTTACAGGCAAGCTACATGCAAACAGGACAAAGTGACGTTCTGTCAAGTGACACATGGACATCAGTACAGTAAGCAACACAGATGTCACTAGGGATCCACAGAGGCACTGTATATCTGCACTGCAGGTGGAATCAGTGTTTCAGGAACATAACAGGCAAACATGCATACAAACAAAGCTACAGTCAGCAGGCCTGTATGTAGACTATGCTACAACAAACAAGGTGTACGACTTCCAGTATGTAATAGTGCATATATGCAGGCACTCTAAGCCAGTACCCAGACATTCCCAGGTCAGACGGGCTGGGTCCAGCCGCACCCCCCACAAGTGTATAGACCACGTACCTTCGTAATGTTGAATAACTGGCCTGATACCCAAGTGCTCATACCTGTAATAATACACATGTCAAATAACAGACACTGAGCCCTCACTCAGCAGTTCCAGACTTAGTATGATGTATGCTACCTGTCCTGGCACCACAGTATCCTTGACATGTATGGACACTCTCCCTCCTGACATAGTTAGTTCTGTGTTTTGGTGCTGTTATGCATGGTATGAGGTGTGACCTTGTAGTGCTAGTGTGCTCTTGTGAGCCTTGCACCTGTTGTGTAGTACTGCACTGATATCAACATCCTGGAACATCTGCATTGCAGAGTCGTGTGTGGACAGCATGCAACTTGCAGTTAACATGGCCATCATTGAGTATCAATATGTACATTGTTGTATCCCCTGTGCTACCTATGTAGGTGGCCATCCCTTCACAGCCTCACCACCAGTATGCAAAGATGTGCAGACAGAACACTGTGGTAATTACTATGGGTGTACAAAACAATACAATGACATTCATACTGTAACTGCATCAGGCATGCTGGTATATACCCACAATGCTATCATTACACTGTACTGTTGTCAACATCATACTATTACATCACATCTATGTAGTCACCCTGTGCATCAGCACCATGTTAACCTGTTCCTGCACCGATTTTACAGATTGCAGGAGGTGGCACAGTTTCATCATATGCACAGGGTGTGTAACTGGTATGCTTGAATCTGCCACTGATACAACCAATTGACATGTCTGTGTGTGTGTGTTGGCGAGGGACAGCAGTACAAGATGGGGCAATGTTGGTGCAGTGTGTGCGTGTATGCGGTAGCCCTAGGTGTTATCACTTTGCATGTGTGTATGAATGCACACAGTCCCACCTCATGGCTGCCATGGTGATTGTGGACAGCCACAGACTGTACCTGCCAGGTCATACAGATCACTGTCTGTGGCCACGGACACGGTACCTGTGCCTGGCAGGGGTGCTACAGACCATATCAGGTACTAAGCCAGACTGGGTACTGTCATCAGAAGCAGGTGTTTGTTGACTGGAGACAGGTCCCTGTTGGGACTGTCCAGCGCCATGTGCACGTGGTCTCCTGGGGCGGTCCGATGACAGCACAGACCCAGCATTGCTGGGGCTACTGCTGGCACTATGTGAGCGGCCGCGGCCCTGTTGTCATCCGCGACGGCTGCCAGCTGCTGCTGTTGCTGGCATACGGCCACATCGACACCTCAACCATCCACCATTGCCCTGGCTCATGGACATATAGTTGTGGAACAGATCTAATGTGTCCCCCCAATGTCTGTCAATTACCTCGGTGAAGTTGCGGATGGCAGCCGCAACATCACACATACTGTCACTCATGGCTGTGTGACATGCTCTCAGCTCCCTCAGACCCTGTCTGGTGTACTGTTCCATACGTGACTGTGCCTGCATTACAGCCCGAAACATAGCTGGGGTTGAAAGACCTCTGTGGGCACGTCTGACAGGGGTGGTACACCCACGGATGCTCCCACGAGAACCCATGGACGTCTGCCTGTGTGGTACCGTGTCAGGGCCCTGGCCATGGCTGCAGTGTGGGGATGCATGTGCCACCAGTGCCACATTACCCTGGTCAATGCCCACTGTATCCTGTCCATCACCTAGGGACATTGGTGACAAAGGATGTATTGGCAGGATGACTGTGCGCATTGATGGGGTCGACAACTGTGTAGTGTCAGTTGGCTGACCAATGACGGACCCTGGCACACCTACCTGTGCCATTACACAGGTATCATCATTATCACTATCCACAGCAGCTGATTCAGGTTCCCTGCTGCATGACACCAGAGCAGCACCAGAACCTGTGGGAGTAAGACAGGAAACACAGTTTACAATGTGTACACAATGCCACCACTGATGCACACATGCACACATGCACACATGTGCACATGCACACATGCGCACATGGGCACATGCACACATGCACACATGCACACATGCACACACCTCAGTATATGAGATATCAACCCACAGACACAAACACACCTGCAATCAAACACATAGCACTAGTGCTTCAGCCTATTATTACTATTAGTATACAGAGTATTGAAGTTAATGGTATTACACACTCACCAGCATGGATAGGCTGCCTTGCTGTTACACCAGAGGGACCTGCAGAAAAGAGACATTTATCGTCAGTGGGCACAACTGTGCCATTGATACTGTGGGCATGATACAGTTCAGTAGTGCAACAGTTAGCTTCCACAGGTGTACTGCAGATAGTGAGGTTATCACTAATGCACAATAATTACCAAGATTACAGCTACAAAACAAGGACACACCTCACACATGCATAACCTAACAGTGTACAGAATGGTCAGCTATACACATGGCATGTTACCTGCACGCTCTGTGTCCTGCTGCTGTGTGGCTCCAGCTTCCATCATTACACATGTATGCTGTTGTTGTTGCTGCTGTGCTGGAGCCACAACACTCAGGAGTAGTCCCTCCAGTCTGGTGAGGGGGGGATGTCTAGCCACCCCACCACCTGTGGCAAGCTGCTGCCTGTGGATATCCGATGCACGCTGACGGACATTTCTAATTAAATCACTGCAGTGATGGCGTACCTGCTCATATGTCCGGTTATGTGTGCCTATGTCATTTACCAGATGGACCAGGTCTTGCCACAGTGCAGCCCTCTCCTGCTGGTTCTGGCTGGTGTGGGAAAAGAGTACAGTGAAATCCCGCACCAGGCTCTGGTGTATCTCCTCCTCCTCTGCAGCGGAGTTGACTGGGTTCCGCTGGTGAACCATGGCCCTGAAAAGGAGAAGGAAAATATGTCAGCAATATCTGTCAGCAAACTATAGCACACATAATACACATAATACTTGACTGCAGTGATATAACTTAGGCACCATATATAGCATCTGTCTGTCTATTGGGGGATACACATGTATATGACCAGATATCAGTGCTCATCCGACAACTGTGCAACAGTACCTGGCACACTCCATACAACAGACTAGTATACTGCAGCAGTCAACACACTGTTTCAGGTACAATACACAACCTCACACTGGGGGTTTGTATCAAGGTACTGTATGGGGAACATTATCAGCCCATGCACTGCACACAATGCATGTTACATATTTCACTGGTAATGCACACTACTCTTACTTGCCATAACCCTACCTACACCACAGTGACATACAGGGTAACACAGCACAACATATGGCAATGTAGTATGTGTTGATCGCAATACCTCACACACCTGTCTCTGGCCTCACACCAAGGACACACACTACCATGACAGACAGACAGTCATGGTGAGCAATCACACCAGTACACAACATGCATCCAGTCACTAGCACACTCATTCCACATATTTTTGCATGCTACGTGAACTGCAAGAGGAGCTACACATGCACATTATATGCTATTCAGCCATAGCCTTACTACAGCATATGTACCTGGACACTGGCATACAGCAACAGTAGTCCCACTCCACACAGGAGGCACCTCTACAGACCCTGGTAACTACTGCCCCATAAGCTTAACCAGCCTGGTCTGCAACACTATGGAAAGGATCATTATGGTACCCATACACAGAGACATCGGGGACTTAGACACTTGATCCCACCCGGTTTGGCTTTGTAGAGGGCAGATCCTGCCTTATGAACCTGGTTGACCTTTTCAAATCAGTCACTAGAGCCATTGCTGAGGGCACAGCGGTCCATACAGCCTACCTGGACTTGCCTACGGCATTCGACGCAATACCGCACTGTGCCATCATAGACATGATCAACAGCTGAAATGTAAATCCATATGTCACATGATGGGTTGCAAACCGGCTAACGGATAGAAACCCTATAGTCAACCTCACTGGTGCCATGTCAGACTCAGAGCCAGTCACATGTGGTGTCCCACAGGGCTCTGTCCTGGGACTGCTCATGTTCGGCATATTATTCTCAGATGTGGAAGCAGACATGGGAGGGTAGTGGCTGACAATGTTCAAAGATGACTGCATACTAGGCGCCATAGGCGATACACCTGCTGACACATACATCCTACTGACAGGCCTCACGGACACCAACAACTGGTGCCGGAGTCATAGCCTGACACTGCATGCCACGTAATGTATACTCATACCCTTTTGGACGGACAAGGTACCTACATATTATCACATAGACAATAACCCACTGAGTACAGACAAAGTAATCGGAGACCTGGTGACACTGTTCAATGCTGACCTCTCATTTGACACCCACGTTGCCAAAGTGGTTGGATGGACTTCCTACCTTGCCCACCTTATCATGAAGGATTCACATCCACATCAAAAGGAGTCATTGTACCCCTATACTCCTCCCTTATCAGGCCCATGACTGTGCACTATGCCCCATTTGGTATGTACCTCACCTGGCACTTGCAACAGCTAGGGGGACCCCATGAGTACATCACCAGGAGGATCAAGGGTCTGCAACAACTGTCATATGCTGCCAGACTAACGTAACTCATGCTCTATTCCATAGCATACTGCCTACGTAGTGGTGATCTGTGCCTGATGTAGTAGGCCATGTCCAATCTGCTAGTGATGGACATGTTCCACCTCATACAATCCAAATCCATCAGAAGCACGACAGCTATGGATTTAAACCTCAGCACTCATATGAATAGGACATACTGTAGGGACAGATCTATCACTAAGAGGCTTCCCATACTGTGGAACAGCATCCCAGTTCATGTTAGGCAGAGACCCTCACTGACACTCTTCATGTGCATTCTTGACAAGTGGATGGGAGATCATAGGTTTACAGCAGGGGTCTTCTCTGTGTCACTACTAGACAGAGGCACAGTAAACTAATGCTATTATGTTGGGGGGTCTTCACTGTGTCACTACTATACAGAGGCACAAGTTTCTAAATCTATTCTATACACTGTCTGCAGATAGCCTAGTACTAAACTATGACACTGTGAAACTATATATGTCTATGTATTTCTACATCCCTCTCTATCTATGTATACACATATGCATATTATATATATATATATATATATATATATATATATATATATATATATACATACATATCTCGATATACATACATATACACATGTTTTATATATATATATATATATATATATATATATATATATATATATATATATATATATATACTCCTTTCTAGTTCCACATATGTATACACACAGTAGCACTGCTGAACACCCATTACTGTACAACCTACTTGTACATTGCACTACAACCTACATTGCTATGTGCACATAGCTACCGTCACATACATATGTATGTGGAGCCTTCAGTGACAGTTTCAGTATGTCCCCATCCCTATGCACATCTTCATATACATAGATACAGACCAATAACACATCTGGAGGGTTCACAGTATATAGAGTATTATAGTAGTACTTTACATTACCTGTGTTTGTTGCAGCTGTTTGTGTAGGCTTGCAGTCGCTTGGCCTGCTGTCAGCCTCTTTGCTTTGTTGTTTCAGGTTTTTTTTTTCTTTCTCTTCCTTTCTTTCTTTCTGTCTTTCTTTCTTTTTTTTTTTTTGTTTGCTCTCTCTCTCTCTCTCTCTCTCTCTCTCTCTCTACCTCCAGCGGGTGCAATGACAGTATTGCATGTGTGGACTGGGAGTACAGGATGCTTTTGTAGGCATCTGCACATGTCCATGTGATGGCCTCTGCCCCAATTGTTAGCCAGCATTTACTAATTGCACGCAGCCTGTTGTGTAGTGATTGCAGTTCTCACTGTGATTAGAGGACTGTGCTATAAAAGGTCTGTTAGGTAGGCGTAGCCCTTTCAGATTATCAGGGTGGGGACCATGCTGGTTTGCTGTGGACACTGTTCTGTGAGTGTAAGGGTTGGTATGTCTCTCATATTTCAGGCTGCATTGTAGACACTGCAATGCATGTTGTTCTGTAAGCTGAGTATTCCTTCCTCCAGTGTCCTGTTCTCCGTGTGTATGTAAACTGACACCTACGACTAGTCATTCTGTGTATATGGGTGTGTGTGCTTTCCTGTGGGGATTGTGGTGTAACTGGTATATAGCAGTGGCTCTTGCAATCTGTTGCTATGGCTTCAATATTTGGCCTTTACATTCACTCCTTGTATGCCTGCTAGGTGTCTTTCCTGTAATGTGTTGCTATGGCTTTCCTATTTTCCATTTACATTCACAGCTTGTAATGCTTGCTAAATCTGTTTGGCCAGCAATTCCCTATGTGTTTGTTGTGGTAGGGTGTTACTGCATGCAGTATGGTCTGGCCATGGTGTGGGCCTTGACACTTACAGGGGTATTTGATTATGCTGCTGAGCAGGCCTCAGATACTCTCCGGTGCATCTTTTATCAGCCTCATGGAATGGTACATAGCAGTGGGTTACTCCAATGACATATTCTGATACTCTGCAGTTGTGACTGTGGGTTATTTCAAGCATATGTATTAGTACACCATTTGTGCCGTGCAGGTGGTGCATACCTTCAGTCAGTCATAGTTACCATTGCATGTGTAGTTACACCTTTCTGCCTACTGTTAGTATATTTGACAGGGTGTCAGTGGGGCACAGTTGACATTTGTTTTCACATCAGGGACATCCCTGTAACTCAGTCACAATTGCTATGTCTGATCTCTTAACTATTCAACTATGGCAGTGTTTATCCTGCTCTGAGTATGTGTGTGGCTTGCCAGATGCTACTGTGACATTACTACCTAGTAGCTACCAACTAGCATGACTGTTTCTCAGCACACAGTACTATTTTACAAATCCACTAGATTTGACAGTAAATATACATGACATGCTTTGTGTACTAGACTTGCTATATTCCCTTTACATTAATTCCTACTATTTTATGATATATTCCTTTCAGCACAATGTTCTTGTATAGCACTCATGGCTTAGTGGTAAGTCATGCAGACTAGTGTTTCCAAGGTCCTGGGTTTGAGACTGAGAGAGGCATTTTATTTTGCTGCTGAGTAAACTACAGGCCTTGTCATTCAGAGTGACTAAGGCACTTTTAAGCAGTTGTAAGCAGGTTAGCGCTGGTTTGCGCGGAGGTCACACATGCGCACTGCTGCTTAGCTTCGCGCACACCCGCTTACTACTGCTTAAAAGTGCTTACTGTCACACCAGCTATTTTCTTTTAAAGAAAGAAAATGGGGAGATAGGACAGTGGTGAAAACGGGGGCACAAAGAGGGTAGGACAGTAGGAAAACAAGCTTGGGTTTTGCAGGAGGGATGTAGGAAAGGCCCATAGCTGCCCATTTCTTCGTCAGCAACAGCTGTGCATATGTTTGTAATTTGGTGTGACATTTGAAACCTTCCACCCCTGAGAGAGGTGTGAGGACAACAATAATATTTGTTGTACAGCCAATTGTAATTGCCAGTTTACATGTCCAGCAGACATGTGTGCAAAATGGGCAGCTATGTATGGGGCGTAATTTTTTTGTGGGTACAGAGTGCCCTTTTTTTTTTTTTTTCAGGTGAGAGTGGTATGTCAGGTACAGGAAGTCAGTATAGCTGGGGAGGTAGGTAGGGGAGGTTAACAGACAAGACAGACAAGACGCATACAGGGGTGGTGTATGACACATGTGGGGGGGTTACACAATTGACGGGGATGGATGTTTGTATATCTCAAGCCCATGAGCCCACAGATGGCAACAGTGGAACTGAGATCCCCACCCATGAGCAGTTGCCACTGTGCTTTCACTGCCCAGGACGAGGCTGTGCTGGGGGCTGTGTAGGCCGGGCAGCAGGCACGCCCGTGCATTGTGCCACCCGTGCCTTAAGCTGGCGTAGGGGCCCAAGCACAGCGTGCCGGATCTCCCTATGCACCATGGAGGGTGAGTCGATGTTCTCGTCGGGCCACGCTTGCAGAGGGGGACGAGCCCCAACCCCTGCAGTGCTTCCACCCACAGGTGGCACAGGGCCACCGGAGGAGGGTCTGGCCTGAGCACTACTGCCAGGTGCACTCTCCAGCTGAGGTGGGAGAGGTGGGTCCACTGGAACCCGCCTTCCCTGTCGTCCTATGTTTTGCATTATGTTATGACAGTTTGGGTTAGTAACATCCAATACCATTCCAAATTAGTTGTAACAGCATGCATTAGTATTCCCATTAACCAAACACCCATAAATTCTAGCCATTGAACAGCAAGCATAACACATGCATAATTTGAACAGCAATGCACAATCCAACAACATGCAGGGTTGATTGATGGCAACAGGCCATCAGGTTTGGATGTATGAACAGGGCACATGCATCAATGTACATGCAAATATGTATGAACCAACAGGACAAATGTCCAGGGGTGTTAATTGTGAATGCACATACCCATTTCACGTGGAATGGATTATTTGTGGTTATAGGGTAGGGTGAAGAAATATTTAATTAACAACTTCAAATACCTATACATATGCTGTACATTTCTACTAGCTGCAGATATATACACACTACAGGTCTGACTACAGTTTCCTATGTGATAACTACTTCAGGTTGGTGATAGGAATGTTACTGCTACATCAATATACATTTCATATTTATTCATACACATTCATATCTGGCTCTGTTCAGCTACATCATCCTGCTACATTTGCTTTATATGGCTATAGACAGCTGTGGATGTTTGGTATTTCAGACAACCATACTATCTGCATATTGCAAACTGAGAGCAACATATCCAGATTTTGGGACACATATTCCAGCTTCAGTACTTTTTTCAACACATGTTGCTGTTTGGTTCTGCCTGTCACATTAATTTCATTCTGTACTTACTGCAGTATACTTTATTCAGGAGTTATTACTACTTTATTGGTGGATTCATACCTCTTTCTCACACTCTCTCACTTGTTTTATTTTTACAATTCAGGATGGTACTTAATTCTAGGCTTTATTGACATGTTTTACCTTTAGTTATAACAATCCTTTCCAACAGTCTCACTTATGTCATGTTTCAGAATTTCAACAGGGATATATTTCACACATGTGTTTTACTCAGCTTCTGCAGCTGTACTTTTCAGCCTGCTGCAGGTTATGTACTATTATATTACAGGTGGGACATCTTTATTTCAGACTTGTTTCATTTTTATGTTTGGATTACAGGCTGCATCACACTTTTGTAATCAAGCAATACTTGCAAACTCTCTTACACTGTTACTTGCTAATTTTATTATTAGTGACTACACTGCACTCTTTTGCTAACTGTCATACTTATATATTTTTTTACAGTTACAGGGAGAAAATTACTGATCTGCCTGGTGGCGCAACCACACCAGCCTATCGGCATAGGCTCGACGGTTCATGAAACGGACACCTGCAGCTGTAATGTAAATGAAGTAATATTGGAATACACATCTCCATAATATCAGCTAGGTTAATTTCTTACATAAATAATTACATGTAACTTACTCAGTAGTGGGGCGTTGGGCATTTGCCGGGCCTCCTGGATCCAATGGTTCAGTTGGTCCTGCTTCCATCTCTTCAGGTCCGCATGGTGGTGACGGACCTGTTCACCAGTCCTTGGTATTCCTGTGGCACTGGTGAGATCATGTGCCAACCGGTCCCATGCCTCAGCCCTATATGCTCCCCACAGGACCTGGCCCTGCATGAGTTGGGCCTCATGATCATGGATGAGGAGCCAAACCATATATTTGGACTCCTCAATGCCCCACCTCTGTGCTTGGAAGCAACTACCCTTTCCTACACCTGACATCCTGGCTGCACGTTGGTTCCACAATCAGTTATGCTGTGTATTCCCGCCTATGGGGCTTATATATATGCCGTTTTTCCTGCACTTATCTGTGATTGGCCATTTTGGAATTGTATCAGCTTCACAAAACCTGCTTTGTCATGCTCCTCTTTCTATTCATTCCTATATATATGCTATTACTGCATTTCTAAGTACAACTGTCATGGCTTAGTGGTTCAGTGCTTTGACTCTGGTGCATGGTATCCTTGGTTTGAACCTGGCCATTGCTTTTTATATTTTATGACTGTCTACACAGGCTAGGAGGTGTGTCTGTGTAAAGGCAGTTTTGATACAGCTTGCTTAACGTTGCCCGCCGGTTAGCTTGTTGGCGCAGTGCACAGCTCCGCGCAAAAGGATCACGCAGGTTTACACGTCGTTTGGCTGTCAGCACGCATATTACGCTCAGCTCAGCTATGGGCACACAGTTTCAGCATGTTAAAATGCTGCTCAACCCCGGGCACTCATTTTACACCTGTTAAACCACTGCTCACCTACGGGCACTCATTTTACACCTGTTAAAACACTGCTCACCCAATGGCACTCATTTTACACCTGTTAAAACACTGCTCACCTACGGGCACTCATTTTACACCTGTTAAAACACTGCTCACCCATGGGCACTCATTTTACACCTGTTAAAACACTGCTCACCTACAAGCAGATATCCTCAACTTGTTAGACTGTAGCTCAGCTATAGGCACATCTGACATTTTTTTTTTATCTCACATTTCTTCAAAATACATGGCCCATTTCATTACATTTTACATAAAATATAATTTTATATATGTACATATATGTCAGGGACTTGTTTCCTGCTTATTTCACTAAAAATAAAAATTGATGTTTTGGGGGCTCGAACCATGACTGCCTCCTCTTCGGCTGACATCTCTACCACTACGCTATTGCTTCTTAGCTTACTTTGCATATTTAGTTCTTATATGCTTTTCCACTGACTGCTAACTGTGGCTAAGCGCCGGGCACGCCCCCGCAAACGAGCGCACTCACGGACAAACATCTTTACAACTTATAAAAAAATATATAGGATTTTCATTTATACATTTTATGTTCATAGTCTGTGGGGGCATGTGTTGTGTTGTGTTTATTCACATTTACACGGACTCTGTCATGGGGCTTTACTTTCGGGACTTTTACTCTTCTGGGGGCATGTCCGTTTGCAGGGCTCGCCCTACGGACATGCCCCCTACTGTCTTACATGGACCGTGTTAGCCTTAGGTGTGATTCAGCATGCCCTCATGCATATGCATGACATGCTGATGTCACGCCGTTTAACTGCAGCCTTCGTGTAAGCCTTGTAACTCTTACGCGGAGGCTTTGTGAATCCTGCCCAGTATTTTATCATGCAAGAACAGCTGAAATTAAAATATGTTATTATTAGGTAGTATAGTTATAAATCTATGTTAGTCTATAAAAGAAGAAAAAAGAAAATGATAATGGGAGTAAGTAGGAGTAAGAGCTGGAAGGTAGCTTGATAGTATAGTATCTAATTATGGGATTAGTCAGGCAGAAATTAGGAGAAGAGCCATGCTTTGGCTAGGTGGTACTTGAGCAGCATTTTAAATCTTTGGGGGTTAGCAGTGGTTAGTATTGATTGGGGCATCACATTCCATATCCTGAAGATACTATTGGAATACAGAGAGTCTCCATGGAAGTTGTTAGTTACTTGTAGAATGAGTTTTTCAGAAGATCTGAGTTGTCTTGTATTAGACTGAGTTTTAAGTAGATTTTGTAGAGATGGACATTTTTCAGGTTGATATACTATCTAGTGGGCTGTTGTAAGTTGGGTAAATATAAGGAGACTGGGTAATTCCAGTCAATTAAGTTATTGTAGTGCAATACAGTGGTGTGCTCTGTGTGGGGAGTTGTTAGTAAATTGGAAAAAATTTTTAAAGCATGCTTCAAGTTTAGTTTGTTTGGTTTTCTTCAGGTTAGTGAAGATGGCAGAGGCATATAGGAGGCAAGACAGTAAATGTGTCCTGACAATAGACTGCCTGGTGAAATCAGATGGTTTGGCTCTATAGAAGGAGCCTAGTTTAATGTGAAATTTTTTTAATGACAGTTACCAGATGTTTATTGAATTTCAAGTTGTTATTAATTGTGATACCAAGACGTTTGTTCTGTGATACTGGTTCAATCTTGGTGTTATGTGATGAGTAGATTTGAAAAGGTTTGTGTTGGTTTGAGGGTTTATTGTTTGAGAATATCCTTAGTTTTGTTTTGTTAGGGGTCAGGATTAATTGTGAGCTAGTAAGCCAGGATTCTACAGCAGTGAAAGAATGTTTCTTTTTCATGAAGTTCAGAGAGGGAGGGAGCTGCAGATATTAGTGTGGAGTCATTTGCATATCGTATGACTGTGACCAGGTAGAATGGAGGTTGTTAGTAAAAATGTTAAATAGGAGTGGGCCTAAGATTGATTATTGTGGTACACCTAGTGTAACTGGTAATGCAGGAGAGAAATCATTGTGCCATTTTACTGTTTGTTATCGATCTGATAAACAGTCATGGAACCACTGAAGGGCAGAGTGGCTTAGTTTAAGAGACAGGGGTTCTTGCAAATGTATTTGGTGGGAGACTGTATTGAATGCTTTGGACATGTCTAGGAATACTGAAGAGAGTAGTTGACCATTGTTTCTAAGGTGGTTAATGGTGTCTGTAAAGCTTAATATTGCGTTGTGGTGCTATGGTTAGGTCAAAAGCAATGTTGGGTGTTAGGAGATTGTTTGAGGGCCGCTGAGTTATGAGTTGTGAGTGGATATATTTTTCTAAGATTTTGGATAGGAGTGATAGAATTGTGATAGGTCTATAATTAGAAAGGTCAGTATTGGTTCCTCCTTTGTGTTGCAGTATTACGTAGGAAGTTTTCCAGATTTTGGGTACATGGAGTTCATTTTTGGAGGCATTAATTAGTACTGAGATTGGATAGGCTATGGTGTCAGCTGCTAACTTAAGGTATGTTTAGGCTGGTAGTTTGTCAGCCTCAAGGGTGACAGGTTTTAGTTTGTTAAGTATTCTTTTTATTTATGTATGATGATACTGATTTAAAAGAAAAGTTATTGGTTGAATTATGAGGTTCAGTAGGGATTTTTAGTTGGGTAGCAGTATTTGTTTTGGTAAGGTTTAGGATAGAGTTGGTGAAGTAGTTATTGAATTAAATTGCAATGCTGTCTTGTTTATTTGTGGCAGAGGGAGTTGGGATTACAGATTGGCTTGGCTGTAGTAAATGATTTAAACTTGCCCAAAATTTTTGGGGTTATTTTAATATTTTTGTTGTGCTATTATATAGTAGGATTTTTTGTCAATTTATACCTATTTTTGATCTGTTTTTGAGTTGATGGTAATTGTTTAGTCCATTTGGATTTTTGTTGGAGTGGTATAGTGCCCAGGCTTTGTCTCTGGTTTTGAGCAGAACTCTAATCTCTTTGGTTAGCCACTGGCATAGTTTGCTTTTGTTCTTATGGTTCTTAGTGATGCTTGACTATTAAGTATGTCTGCATGCCTAGGAACATATCATGAATGTATGATACTGCAGAGTCAGATGGGAGGGATGACAGAGGAGACCAGTCACACTCTGTTAAAGTTAATATAAAGTTTTGAGAAGATACTTTTTTTGTTACATATTTGTCTAAACATTGTGGTTTTGGGGAAGTGTGGGTTTTGTTGAAGGAGGTAAGTGGGTAGATGGTCACTTAAGCTATCTGGGAGACATTCTGACTGTCTAGTAAGAGAAGGGTTGTTGGATAAGGTCCAATCTAAAATTGAGTGTTAATTTGTCTTTTTAACTATTCGAGTTGCATATTTTATTAACTGGGAGAAGCCATGTAATTTTATGAAATGTATGGTATTTTTTGACTTTCAGGTTGACCAGTCTAAATTGAAGTCTCCCATGATAATGGTTTCTTTGGAAAAAGTAGTTGATATCCACTGTAGGAAGTTCTTCTATTAAGGTGGGGTCATTGTTGGGGGAATGTAAATTGCTATTATGAGAATGAATTTGTTGGGGTTTAGCTCTAGTCTAGAAAATAACATCTCTGTGTTATTGAACTTTGGTGGGTGTGGGTCTAGGTAATCAAGCTTCAGTGAGTTTTTATACATAATTGCTACACCTGCACCCCACTTGTTTAGCCTGTCTAATCTATGAATGTCATAGCCCTGGTGAAAAATCTCTTTATTACATATTGCAGGTTTTTGTCAGGTTTCAGTTAAGATAGCTATGTCTGGAGAGTAGAGAGAGAGGGACGCATGCAATTCATATATTTTGTTTTACAGACTCCTTAGGTTCATGTTTAGTAGTAGTAAGTCAATAAAAAACAGTAGAACCAACAGCTTAACGTGTTTGTAAAAATCCAAATAAGTCCAACAAAGAATACAAAACATGAACATCCAAGACAAGTAGTTTATTATAATGATAAAGCTTTTGAGTAAAACTCTTTCTCAATACTGTATAAAATTACTACACTTTAAACACCTTATATATATATATATATATATATATATATATATATATATATATATATATATATATATATATATATATATTGCCAGCAAATCACATAATACAAACAATTATCACATTAAAATGCTAACATGTGCACACTTAGAGTAACTAAGATATATATATATATATATATATATATATATATATATATATATATATATATATATATATACACACACACACAAATAGAACAAGCATTATATACATTTAAAACAAAATTTCCTAATAATTTTCTAAGAAACATAAGAATGTTTCAACTTCAAGATTGATTTAATACTATTAATCTTATTAAAGAAGGATGCAAGTCTGCCCTAAAGTAAGTTATCCATCTGTATTCGGCCCTTTCAGTTGCATTAACAATGTCACCCCCTCTAAGATTCACATATATTTTTTGGAGAACTCAAATTTAAATGTATGGTTAGTCCCCTTATCCATGATGTGATGATACAGGGCATTAGTATCCAACTTTCTACTAATTTCTGAAAGGTGTGAACCAATTCTTTCCTTTAAATTACAATTAGTTTTACCTATATAAAAACATGAACATGCCTCACAGTTTGCTAAATATATAATCCCCCTGATTCACGAATCCTCAGTGTAAGACTAAATAAGTCTTACTCGGAAACTGCAGTTGAACAGTATGACGTCAGCATGCCATGCATATTCATGAGGGCACACTGACTTCACTCCAAGTCTAACACGGACAGTGCAAGAAGGCGGGGGGGGCGTGTCTGACTGTCGAGCAGGTCCACGCCCCTGCAAGTGTTTGAATTGTGAAATATCAACACACATGAGCGAGGCCGCTCAAATGTCTACGTACCCAACACTACACTCCCTCACATTGTAAACCACCAGTACAGTTATAAAAAGTAAAACATTTAATTTTTTTTTCTAATTCCCGATATAGCTGCCCGTATTTGCGCGTGTTTGCGTAGGTGTGCCCATTGCTTAGCTGTAGTTAGCAATTTCGACATTGAAGAGCATAATAAGAAATGTTTATGCAAATTAAGCCAAATAGCAATAGCATAGTGGTAGAGTCTTTGCACAAAAAGAAGGCATGCATGGTTCAACTCCCACCACTCCCCTTTCTATTTTATGTTTTAAATTAGTATATGAAATAATTCCTGACATATATGAATAAAATTTTACTAAAAAGCATTGAAATGGCCTATGTATCAGTGAACAAAATGTATATTTATAAATATAAGAAGGATCCTGACATATAATTGCCCGGAGTTAAGCAGCGCTTTACCCAGCGCCATATAGTTGCCCATAGCTAAATAGCACTTTACCCAGCGCAATATAGTTGCCCGTAGTTAAGCAGTGCTTTACCCAGTGCAATATGGCTGCCCGTAGTTAAGCAGTGCTTTACCCAGCACAATATAGTTGCCCGTAGTTAAGCAGCGCTTTACCCAGCACAATATAGTTGCCCATAGCTAAGTAGTGTTTTACCCAGCGCAATCGGTTTGCGCGGAGGTGCGCACCGCGCCAACCAGCACACCATAGGGCAATGTGGAGCAATGTAGAGCAAAGTTGCCTAAACACAGCCACACCCCCTAGCCTGTCTGGACAGTTGTAAAATAAAAAGCAATGACAAGGTTCGAACCCAGCACACTGTGCACCATAATCAAAGTACTGAACCGCTAAGCCATGACAGCTTAGGATAAGCAGCCACTGTTAACATACATATACTTATAAATGGTAGATTAACCATTGCTAAGCAGGTCTGCAGTCAGCCAAGAATTTTCAAAAATGGCCAATCACAAAAAAGTGTGGGAAATGCGGCATATTTAAGCTCCATAGGCGGGAATACTCACCATAACTGATTGTAGCTCCCATCTGCAGTCAGAATGGCTGGTGCTGGAGAGGGTACATGCTTTCGAGCGCAATGCTGGGGCATCGAGGAGGCAAAATACATGATTTGACTCCTTGTCTACCGTCATGAGTCTAGACTCCTGCAGGGCCAGTTCCAAAGGACGGAGTACAAAGCAGAGGCTAGGAACTGGTTAGCTCATGATCTCACCAGTGCCACAGGCGTCCCTCGGACTGGTGAGCAGGTCCGTCACCACCATACAGACCTGCAGAGATGGAAGCAGGACCTACTGAACTGATGGATACAGGAGGCCCGTGGGATGCAAGATGCCCCACTACTGAGTAGGTAGCCATGGAATGAAGTATGTAAGAAATGCTATTGTAGTCTATATAATGGATAGGTATGTCTCAATATCCCTTCATTTACTTCACAGCTGCAGGTATCCGTGCTGCGAATTAGCAAGCCTATGCAGATAGGCTGCTAAGTCTGCGCCACCAGGCAGGTTAGTAATTATTCTGCATGTATTTTTATATAAAATAAGTGAGAGAGCCTGAAAAAAAGTGTTGTAGCCCAATAACAAAGCCATAAAATGCCCTGAATAATTTGTCTGCATGTACTGTTGTATAAAATAAGTGAGAGAGCCAGAAAAAGAGTGTTGTAACCCATTAATAAAGGTAAAATAAGTCCTGAATAATATCTGTGCATGTAGTGTTATATAAAATAAGTGAGTGAGCCTGAAAAAGAGTGTTGTATCCTATTAATAAAGGTATAATATGTCTTGAATATGTCTTCCGTATGGACTGTAATATCAAATAAAGGAGAGAGCCTGAAGAAAAGTGTGTAATGTAATTAATAAAGGTATAATACTTGGAGTGTGTTTGTGTCACTTACTTTGAAATGTTGTTGTACCCTTGCATTATATAAATAGTACTGTTGTATGAAGTGCTGTCAACCCACAGTTGGGCAGTCCCATATAAAGTGGAGGAAGGAAGTGCCAGTAGCTGTGAAGTATATATACAGTCCTCAACAGTCGGTTAATGGCTGCCATGCATAGGTAAATCTGGCACATGAGTAGCTTGTTAATGTGTTCAACAGAAATGTGAGTGTGCTACATGAAATGTAGGGTTCTGTAGAAATTTAACTGAAAATGTCACGTGAACACAACCAGATATGTAGATATATAAATATAAATAAAATATATAACTATATAGCAGTAATATCTGCATCTTGGACAGTTAGTATGTCAGATATAGGTCAGGTATATAATGAACTAGCCAAACCCATTACACAACCTAATGCATGTTGCCTAGTGTAATAATACATGTAGAGGATATTCACCTGCAGTCAATAGGAATGTAGTGTAGACTAAAAGTACTTATAAGATGTTAATGGAGGTTTCTTTTTACACCCTACTGTATGTGCATAAACAATGCAATTCCACACCTCAATGGGTATGTCTAATCTCAAAACATTTGTTGGGACATATGTCCTATTGTTCTATAAATATCTGCATTTACTTTGATGCATTTGCCCTGTTCAAACACCACAATCTTGGTGGCCTGTTGCCACCAATAATCCCTGCATGCTGTTGGAATGTCCACTATCGTTCAATATATGCACGTGTTATACTTGCTGTTCAACTGTTGGAACCCTGGTGTATTGGGTTAATGGGAATATTACTGCATGCTGTTACAACTAAATTGGAATTCTGTTGTCTATGTTGTAATTAAACACACCTAATCACAGAATGTATGGGAAGGTCGGTCCCAGCAGACCCACCTGTCCCTCCTCAGCTGGTGATTGCACCTGGCACCAGCAGGTCCGGTGCCCAGCCTGGGCACCCCTCCTCCGTTGGTCCTGTGCCACCTTTGGGTGGAAGCGCTGCAGGGGATGGGGCTCATCCCCCCGTGCAAGCATGGGTGGAGAAGGGCCACCTGTTACCCCCGAAGGGTCCGGGCTGTGGTGCGTAGGGAGATCCATCGTTCAGTCGCTGATCCCCTATGCCAGATCAAAGCGAGAGTGGCGTGACTCATGGGTGAGCCTGCCCCTCCTACGCAGCCCTCAGCATAGCCACCCTCGGGGCTGTGAAGGTGCAGTGGTGACTGCCCATGGGTGGGGATCTCAGTTCCACTGTTACCATCTGTGGGCTCATGGGCTTGCGATTTCCAAACATCCATCCCCATCAATTGTGTTCCCCCACCCCATGAGTCATACTCCGCCCCTGTATGCATCTTGTTTGTCTTGTCTTTTTACCTCCCCAACCTACCTCCCCAAATATACCTATTTCCACTACCTCACATTCCACTCTCACCTGAAAAAAAAAAAAAAAGGGCAATCTGTTCCCACAATAAAATTATGCCCCATACATAGCTGCCCATTTCGCACACATGTCCGCTGGACATGTAAACTGATAATTATAATTGGCAGTACAACATACTTTGTTGTCCTCTGCCCTCTCTCAGGGGTGGAAGGTTTCAAATTTCACTCCAACTTTATTGCATATGCACAGCTGTTGCTGGTAAAGAAATGGGCAGCTATGGACCTTCCCTACACCCATCCTGCACATCCCGAGCTTTTTTCCCTACTGTCTTTCCCTCTTTGTGCCCCCTTTTTCACCACTTTCCTATCGCCCCATTTTCTTTTCTTTCAAAGACATTAGTGCGGGGGTTAGCAGGAGTAAGCACTTTTAAGCAGTAGTTAGCATGTTTGAGCAAGTGTGCGCATGTGTGCGCTTAGCTAAGTATTGCTAAACGTCACGCAAACCCGCGCAAACCCGCTTACAACTGCTTAAAAGTGCCTTAGTCAGTCTGCATGGCAGGGCCCTTATTCTGCTGAGCAGCAAAATAAAACACCTCTGTCAGTCTCGAACCCCAGACCTTGGACACACTACACTGCATGAAGTACCACTAGGCCACAGTAGATATACAACAAGTTGGTGCTGTAATATATATATCAAGCATTACAATGAGTGAATGTAAAGGGAAAATAGGAATGTCATAACACAAATCTTGTTCTGTGGATCTTTACCAGCAGTTGTTGTGGAATTGCATGACATGACTGTGAAAAGAGAACCAGCCATTCTATCAGGAAATAATGTTACAGTAGCACTTTACAAACCCCACACAGTATCAGAGCAGGATAAACACTGGCATATTTGAATAGGGCAGAGGCCATACTTCCCAACTGTGACTGCTTTTCAGGGATGTCCCTGATTTGTAACCAAATGTTAGCTTTGTCCCTCAGAATCCCTCTGAAAAGTACTGACGGTAAGCCGAAAAGTGGGGAATTACACTTAATGAATAATGTCAATAAGTAAGAGTACCAACTGCATGCATGTCAGAAAAGGTGTATTAATACATATGCTCTGATTCTCTCACAGTCTCAACTTAATGTCTGTAATATATTACAGGTGTACACCACTTATATGTAACTTTCCCTGAGGCTGTTCAAATATATACCTGAGTGTATCAGAGGCCTGGCAGAGGCAGAAATACACAGGCATTTCAGCTTTTCTGCTGTTACACACCCTGCAAATAGCTTTGGAATGAGTCCCACAAGCATAACTTTATGTAGAAGTACAACACAGAAATATGAAAGGATGTAGCCATGTACTGGTAGCAACCAACTGTGACAATGCCATTGTTCCAGTGCAGAAAAGACCGGTGTGGTGCACAGACAAAGAATAATAGGCTAACCTCTGGCTACCATCTGGATATGTCCACAAGTGGGAGCAACGCAGACAGACTATTTGCTTTGTTAGACTAACAGGTACACAGCAACCCTGTATGTTCAGCAAGATAAACATCACACAATAATATATAATGCTCTCTGTACTTCTGCACCCCTACCCAAAAGAACAATATACCTGTGCATTCAGGCTCTACCAAGGATGTAGGTAGGCATACTCAGTACGGAAATGTGTCCAGTTCTCTTGAGCAGCCCGTGTTAATGTCAACACAAATAAACAACAAACTGTTCAGAAGTGAGGCAATTAATATTTACAGTATAGTAGTTCACAAACAGTTCACGTGACAGAGGAATACATTGCAGTAACTACTTTTGTATGGCAGTTGATTGTCTAATTAGAAAATAATGTACATACTCCCATGTATCTTGTGTAAGCATTTGGAGGGGTGAGTAAAATTCTACACTGACAAGTGTGTACTAGAAGCAGCAACAGTCAGGTTTGAGTACAACATGCAAATCACTGGCTAAAACCCTAGCTTCAGAGATAAGAAGAATACCAACCTTCTGACTGACACAACGGTGACCACAGCAAACAAGCATGGGCCCCACTTTGGAAAGCTGAAAGGGCTACGCCTACCTAACCTAGCATTTTATAGCAGTGGGCTGCTATGACAGTGAGTACTGCAATTACCACACAGCAGGCTGCATGCAATTAGTAAATGGTGGGCATCAATTGGTGCAGAGGCCATCACATGCACATGTGCAGATACCTAGAAAATCAGGCTGTACTTGCTGTCTACACATGCAATAATCTCATTGCAGCAATAGAGAGAGAGCGCAAGAGAGAGAGAGTGAGACAGAGACAGAGGCAGAGACACAGACACAGACAAAGACAGACAAAGAGACAGGAACAGAGAGACACAGAAAAAGAAAGAGCAACAGACAGAAAAAAAAAATCCTTTAAAAACAAATGGAACACAGCAATACAAATGAAAGGTATGTAACATATATGTATTTTCTGGCATGTAGTAGATGTTTATGAAGAGTACTCTACATACTGTGAATCATCCATATGTGGCAGCAGTACGTATCTCTATGTATCTGTACATGTGCATAGGGCAAGGGATATACTGCAACTGTTTGTGAAGGGTGTACATATATACGCTGTTGAAGGTTGTTATGTGCATATTTCTATGTAGGTTGTAGTGTGTGGCAAAGAAAACAGCCTGCAGGGCTGGTATATGACATGTGGTGGTTAAACGCTGTGGGTATGCTCTGTCAGTTTTGCAGTGTTGCAGCCAGTGAGGCCTGCTAAAGCTACATGGGCTGAGGACACCTTCAATGCAGTCTGCACAATACTGTGCAATATTATTACATAACTGTACATCTCACAACTGTCACATAAGTGATATTCCCACCATGAATAGTGGACTGTATATGTGCCTATATGTACATCTATATGTACAGCAATGGATGATTATATGTATGTGTGTATGTATGTGTGTGTGTCTGTGTGTGTGTGTATGTGTGTGTGTGTGTGTGCATATATATATATATATAGATATATATATATATATATATATATATATATATATATATATATATATATATCTAGATATCTAGATATATAGATATATATAGCTATATGTAGATATATGTAGATATATGTAGATATATATAGATATATGTAGATATATATAGATATATATAGATATATGTAGATATATGTAGATAGATATATGTAGATATATATAGATATATATAGATGTAGATATATAGACATATATAGATGTAGATATATAGACATATATATATATATATATATATATATATATATATATATATATATATATATATATATATATATATATATATAGATAGATAGATATAGATATATATATAGATATGTAGATATATATGTAGATACAGGGAGAGATACATGTGGCATACTTACTGTGACAGGTGCCTGGCAACCAAGGTATGGACTGAAGCTCAGGGTTGACACTGCAGTGTCATCCCTTCTTGCCAGAACACTGTGCCCATTAACTACCACATAGGTGGTAGTCTACCTAACACCGAAGGTGTGATAAGGGAACATGGGACACAGGTGGACAGTAGCCTCCCCTTTGATAATCACAGTGCCACATTGGTCATGTACTCTGTCTACGTGGTACACATCATCACAAAAGGTGTGTCATCTAGGGAAGTATAGGTCAGTGTTCCCCTCTACTTATCACACTTAAAACCCATTAGAGAGTACAATGACAACTACAGCAACTGGAAAGGCCACAGGCATACCTCACAAAGAGTTATACTGGCCTCAAACAGATGCCCTATGTAGACCGACTCACAAAACCACAGCTACACTGTGTTGCATAGCGCCTACCCAGAGGTGACCTCTGCCTAACATACTGAGCTATGTCACACCCATAGCTGTTGGACATCCTCCACGTAAACATATTACAATCCCTCCCAGATACATGCTTTAGGGCCCTACACCTTGTCAGCTCACTAAACTGCACATGCTGGAGGGATAGAGTCCTAACTCAGAGACATGCCATACTCTGGAACAAGCCACCTATCAATAGCAAACAAAGCTCCTCATTAGCAGTTGTCATAAATACTCCTGATGATTGTTTGGGAGATAGGTAATACACCCCAGGAATCACCTCTGTGGCTCTGGTTGACAGGGGCTAGTGAAATTAAATTACATGTGTGTCAAAGGGCAGGGTAGTGTATGGCTAGGCTGCTGCAGGCCCTAGGGCCAATAGCATATTACCTACCCATGACACAATGCACACACACACATGTACTTAGTGCAATAATTGCTATGTGAGGTTGACTGAGTGTGATGGTGAATGTGTTGGTGAATGTGTGCAAGGTCTGTAAAGTTGTGATAGCTTAGTGTGAAATTGTTTCTGTCATGGTAGTTTGTGTTCTAGCTGTGATTCCAGCAAACGATGTGTATGCTATTGCTAGGCAGAAAGAGTAGTATGGCATATAGTGTGATGTAGTCCCTTGTTGTCGACTGTGGTGTCCCATTGTAGGTTAAAGCAATACATGTATGCTTAGTGAGTGGTACTGCTGGTGAATTCAACTCCCATATGAACTGTAGTAATACCTGAAGCTGTAGGCCTAAACAGTACAGTATGGTGTATGTTCACATTGCTTGGAAACACTGTTTTATGTGTTCCCTGTAGTCCTCACAGATTACATACTTCAGGCATAAGGTTTTGAAAGTAGTGACACACAGTACTGTATGGTACACAGGTAAAGCTCATCTGGGTTGGCATACATTTGTGTGTTGAATGTATGTCTGGTGTGTGTGTAATTATGCCTATACCATGTTCTCAATCATATCTGTATTACAGGGTATACATGTGTATCTAGCAACATGTATAGTCTAGTACAGCAGTATGCCACCTATATCAAAAACTGTGCACATATGTTAGGTAGGGGTTTGGCATCAAAGACTAATGTGGTATACTGGTAATACTGTAACTGTACTTTACATTCATTGCAATGGATGACATCTTTCTTCATGCATTAGCTTGATATATACCTCCTGTGGCTAGGTGGTGCATTGTGTCACATACAGTGTGCTATGTACTGTTGTATAGTCTTACATACTGGTTTCACTTCATTGCTGTGCAGAACATGGTTTAATACATAGAACGTGCCAGGTACTGTCTGGAAGTTGTGGGCTGAGCACTTATATGTGGTATTAAAAGTGTGTATCTACTGACAGCCAATAGGTTGCTATATATGGCATTTCATTGATATCTGTACTTTAGAATGTTAAGTGTGCCACATGACTTGCTCACACTTATTGTTTTATTGTCTTCCAGGGACATGTCTCACCATCGCAACCCTGCGTATTCCCCTGAAGAGGATGAAATAATCATATCCACCCTACTGCAACATCACACCCTGCTGTTCTCCAGAACCAGCCAGGACCAGCATGGGTGCACTGCACTGTGGCAAGATGTTGTCCGTCGGGTGAATGACGTAGGCATGCATAACCAGACTTATGAGCAGGTACGCCATCACTGCAGTGATTTAATTAGACATGTCCTACAACATGCCTCCGATGTCCGCAGACAACAGATTGCCACAGGTGGTGGTGCAGCATCACATTCGCCCCTCACCAGAGTGGAAGAGCTGCTCCTTAGTGTGGTGGCTCCTGGCCAACCACTACAACAGACATGTGTCATCATGGAGGTCGGAGTCACTCAGCAAGTTGATTCAGAGCGTGCAGGTAACATGGCATATCTGTAGACTACTGTTAGCTCGATTGTTAGAACATGCATATGTCAGATGTGTACTGTGTATTTAGAAGATGTGGAGCCTGGTGTTGTGCAATACTGATAATTTGTAACATAATCTATATGCCTGTGACTGTCACCTGTTGTACTACTGTAAAATTGCAAACTCACAGCAGCAATGCCATAGTTGTTGACACTGACAAACTGTCTCATATTCTTGTAGGTCCCTCTGGTGTGACAGCAAGACAGCAGACCCATACTGGTGAGTGTTCTACATTTAATATAGCAAATAACATGTTCATGTCATAGATGAGTTGTAGGCCATATACACATGTAAAACACCTACACATAATGCATGCTCTGCATGTTTTCTGTGGGACTATGCACATCCCAGTAACATGAGTAGCTGCCTCAAACACATGCAATACACAGAGCATCCCAAATAATTGTGGTACACTGTAGTTGACATTGTATAGGCAGAGTCAATACACATGCACACAACATACATCACTTTGTCATATTCAGTAAGTGTTAATATGATACACATGGCGAATTTAGACACCTGCTGTAAGGTCAGACTCCAGTATCCCAAATGTCATCCACACAGCACACATACTATACCTGAGGGGTGGAAGCCTATCATGGGGTGCTGCAACACTCTCCAACACGCGCCCTGTCAACTTAAGTAATGTATTAGTGGACTTAAAATTGTTTGTTAGACGTTTGAATCTTGCTTTGCACTTTAAAGGTCAAACTCAAACTATGGAGGGTCTCTCTAGATCTAGTACATTTAACCCGCCTTTACACCCGTTTTTAAAGGTGTTTGAAGATCTGGTGGAGGCGGATTTAAGAAATCATTGTTCTAATAGGACTTACACTCCACCTACTAACTTGAATCAGGTGTCAAGCCAGTTAATAAAAATGTTTAAAGAGGAAGATGTCCGGCTAATGAAACCAGATAAGGGTGGGGGCACGGTTTTGATGTACAACATGGAGTATGACATGTATATTCACAACATGCTACAGGACACTGAACAATATGAACTGATTTCTAGAAATGAGTTAAACCTAGCACACTCTAAAATTAATTTTGTGCTCTCTGACCATTTGTTACAGGGAGCTATCAATGAAAAACTTTTTAATTACCTTTATGTGAAGAATCCAAGAATCCCTGTATTTTTTGGGATTCCTAAGACACACAAAGGTTTAGCCCCATTGAATTTTAGACCAATTGTCTCAGGGGCTGGTGGTATAACAGAACCTCTAGGGAAATTCATTGATTTTACTATTAAGAAATTAGCATCTTCTTTACAGTATGTTTGTAAAGATTCATGGGATTTTCTTAAAGGTATCCAGAAAAGGTTGTACAAGCCTGACCTATTAATGGTTACAATTGACATAGTGGAATTATTTCCCAGTATTCCACAAGTTACAGGTTTGGAATGGTTTAATGACATGTTGGTGGCTGAATCTGGTATAGATTGCAACACTATTGGATTATTGGTAGAGTTTATGGAAATTTTTTAGATAACAATTTCATTTATTTTAATGGCGAACTTTTCAAGCAAAAGAAGGGTGTAGCAATGGGCACTGCCTGTGCCTCTAGCTACACCAACATTGTTTTGTACTACTGGGAAAGTAAGTTTATTTTTTCCACACACTGGGTTCAACATATTACTCATTATAAGCGATACCTGGATGATATTTGTTTATTATGGGATGGCACCATAGATGAGTTCATTGATTTTATGAACTACATCAATTCCACCACACACTTTTTAACATTCACTTACAATGTCAGTAATGATTATTTGAATTATTTAGATGTTGCCCTCTTTAAGGATGCTAACAACTGTACCTTTCAGTCAAAAGTATATAGAAAAAATTATTTCTCCAACTCCTACTTACATTTTGACAGTGGTCACCCTTTCCACCAGAAAAAAGGTATAATTAAGGGGCAATTTATACGTGCATCGAGTATGTGCAGTACTAGGGAACACTTTCCGGAAGAGGTGAATTTTTTGAAGCAGCTTTTTAAAGAAAGAGGGTACCCAGCGTACTTGGTCAATGATTTAGCCCAGGAAGTTATTACTAACAGGGAGGGTATTTATCTTCCTTTACTGGGTAAAGGTACAGTACAAGACACAGGAATAAAACCATCAGAGCAGTTTGATTTTCATAATAGTTTTGTTTACACCTTTTTGGAAGATTTTTCACAGGTGGAACACTCAATTTTGAGATATTGGCCTATTCTAAAACAACAAGATGAGTTCAAACAGATTGTAAAGGAACGGCCTTATTTTGTTAGAAGAAGAGACACGAACCTTAAAGGACTTTTTGAAGGAAGACTCAGGTCTGACAGTAAGCGTGTTTGTTCTAGACTTGGAACTTATAAGTGTGGGGCATGCAAACAATGTTCTTATGTAATTAATGACAGCTCCCTACATATCCCCTCTAGGAGGTTTAAATTTAGGGCTGAACATTATTACAACTGTGGGGCAAAGGGTGTTGTTTATTTAGGTCTGTGTACCCAATGTCTCAGTTTTTATATAGGTAAAACTGAGATAACCCTTAGAAGAAGAATATATGAACATCTTTATGACATCTCTAAGAGGAAAGATACCAATGCCTTTTTTAAACACCTTGACTCATGCCCCAACATGCAGATTAAATTCATGGTTTTAGAACAGGTTCTGCAGGACAATAGAGGAGGTGACTGGGAGGCCCATCTTGAGTATAAAGAATTGTTGTGGCAGCTTAAACTGAACGCAACAAGACCACTTGGTCTTAATGAAAGTATTAGTATTACAAGTGTATTGAAATTAAGAAGGGCTAAGTTATGATTTTAGGTTTTTTAGAGCCTAAATTTTGTGAAGAGGTGATTGTACTTTTTACAGATTTTTTTAGACATTTTTATAAAGTTTTTTATGTCTTTTATGATGTTCTTAACATGAGTTTTGCACAAGTGCATTTCATTGGGTATATCATTAACAATTTGATGTATAGTTTATTTATTATTTACTTACTTATTTTTAACCTGTAACTAGTGCTTTAAAAGCTCATTGCATATCTAATTTAATAACACTCTGGTCACATGATTTTACTGGTGAAGTATTTAAACCTGCAATTTGAAAAATGGATTATCTTGAAAAAGCCTGGTACTTATCCAGGTGAAAGCACTTGAAGGTATTTTATTTTTATTTTTTTACTCAAATAAAGTTCTACGTTAATTATCATTGATCGGCTCGTTTTTCTCCATGCCTGTGGACTTGGTGTGTTTATCTGGTCTGGACCTTTATTAGTTTTTGTTACTCTCCAACACACAACACATTCATGTTAGGCAATGCTCCCTATTGAACACCTTACATACCCATGTAACAGCTGCTTGTGAAATGGTTAATGTAGCCACAGTGCTGCAGTTCAGGTACAGCAAGATAGCTGCCAGGGTGGCACACATTAGTGGCCTTGAGTGACCACATGATGCTGCCTGATGATGGCTCATGGTACTACACTACAACCAGTTACAGTAACTACAGTACTACACATAGCATTCATTGCTATACACCTGACAGTTGTGTGCATCCAGCCATGGTATGTATACCTATGAGTGATGGTGCACAGGACATTTAAAAGCATGTAATACTTGCAGAGCAATGTTGTGTCCATGTACACATTGTGTTCCAGGGTGAGGCCAATCATTGAACAACACACATGCATCAAAGACATGTATACTGTTATTAACAAGGACTCTCTACACTTGCACTGCATGCTGTTGAGCAAGACACATCCTGCATGCTGACATGTGTGATAGGACTCTTTGGCTTGTGATACTGTACTCCACCATCAACCACTAATGAGTATGTTCTGGATTGCTGTTGGTGAGTGTGTGTGTGTGTGTGTGTGTGTGTGTGTGTGTGTGTGTGTGTCAACTTTAGTGAGTAGTGTATTTGTGTTCATGTGTGCATGTGTGCATGTGTTCATGTGTGCATGTGTTCATGTGTTCATGTGTGCATGTGTGCATGTGTTCATGTGTGCATGTGTTCATGTGTGCATGTGTGCATGTGTGCATCTGTTCATGCGTTCATGTGTGCATGTGTGCTAACATCATGCACAGATTGTAAAGTGTGTTTCCTGTCTTCCTCTCACAGGTGCTGAGGTTGTGTTGGTTGAGTGCAGCAGGGAACCTGAAGTCACTGCCACAAATAGTGGAAATGATGATACATGTGTTGTGGCACAGGCAGGTTTGACAGGGTCTGTCGTTGGTCATGTCGACAGTACACAGCTTTCCACCCCATCTATGCGCACATCCATACTGCCAATACATCCCTCATCACCAATGGCCTTAGCTGAGGGACAGCATACAGTAGGCATTGACCAGGATAGTGTGGTATCTATGGCACATGCATCCCCTCACAGCAGCCATACCCAGATTCCTGGAATGGTAACACATAGGCAGATGTCTAGGGGTTCTCGTGGGAGCACTGCTGGTCATAATGCCCCTGGCAGATGTGCCCCCACAGGTCTTACAACCTCAGGTATGTTCCGGGCTGTAATGCAGGCACAGGCATGTATGGAACGGTACACCAGACAGGGACTAAGGGTGCAGAGGGCCCATAACACCGCTATCAATGACAGTATCCGTGACCTTGCCGGTGCCATCCGTAATTACACCGAGGTCAATGATAGACGTTGGGGGGAGACATTAGATGTCCTCCCCAATGTCATGTCCATGTGCCAGGACAGTGCAGGACGGCTGAGACATCAACGTGGACGTATGCCAGCAACATCATCAGCTGGCAGTCATCAGGGATGACACAAGTCACAGCCACTCCCGTAGTGGCAGTACCAGCCCCAGCAATGTTGGGGCTGGGCTGTCAATAGACTGTCCTAGAAGACCACGTGCATGCGGCTCTGGCCAGTCCCAGCAGGGACATGGGTCCAGTCGACATCCCTCTGCCTCTGATGATAGTACCCAGTCTGGATTAGTACCCGATGCTATCCGTGGCACCCCTGCCAGGCATAGGTACTGTGTCCATGGCCAGAGACGGTGATCTGTACAGCCTTGCAGGTACAGTCTGTGGCTGGCCCACAACCTCCCATATTTGGCAGCCACATGGTGGAACTGTGTGCATGCAGACACACACACATAAACCAAACACCTAGAGCTAACACATACACACACACATTACATAAACATTGACCCATGCTGTACTGTTGTCCCTCACACACACACACACACACACACACACACACACATACATGTCGATTGGATAGGTCAATGTCGGGCTCTGGCAAACCAACAACACACCCTGTGCATATGATGAAACTGTGCCACCTCCTGTCATCTGTAACATTGATGCAGGAAAAGGCTAACATGGTGCTGATGCACAGGGTGACTTAATAGCAGTGTAGCAATGTTAGCATGTTGTCAACAGTAAAGTGTAATGATATCCTTGTAGGTACATCTGAGCAGGCATGATGCATTAAAGCTAAGATTATCAATGTAGTATTGTTTACACCAGTGTTAATTCCAAAAATGTATTGTCCACCCATGTGCCACTTGGCTGATGTGTGTAGTTCTGGAAGCATGTGTTGGTGAGTGGACAGTACGTGTGTGATGTGTGCAGTACAGATTTGCAGGTGTACATTTGTGAACATGGTGGAGGTGCACTGCCTGCATGTACGTTCATAGTGGACACATGGGAAAGGTGACATGCCCTGTATTACACAGTGTTAACACTTCATAGTTTCTATTGGTGGCCAGTATGCATTTTACTACACATATGTTTTAACTTGGGTACACATGTGTGTATGACATGGTTTGACACTATGCTGTGGGTTATACTGTTACTATCTGTCAGCCTGACTATAACCAATCGTTAGATGATGTCTTGACAACTGACACACAGCTGTAGGAAACAGTAGCATTTGGATCCTTCCGGTACGATACTATACCAGTAACCAGTGGTATTGACCACCAACCATTCCTGGGACCACTCCTGTTTGGCATGTAGCCCTCTTAGGTACAAGCAAACACACTAGGGATATGTCTGTCCACATCTGGTAATGCATACAGTGGCCTACAATGCATTCTCCGGATGAGACACCTATCCTCCACAAAGGTATCATACAGACAGATACCTGTTGTCCAACCCATGCTGTACAGCTATAAGCCAACTATAGCATAGTCATCCACATTTACTAAACATAGTATCCCAACAGTACCACATAGGTAGTAGCCCACAACATGTAGAAGGGGTACTGATGTGTACATACAGCCACATGTTATGTCATCTGTCCTTTGGTATTCACATTTCCAAAGGTATTCTGAAGTCCCTTGGTGTATCACATAAGCAATAAGGGGTCTGTATGCATATCCACAAAGTTGTTGTACACCTATAATGAATGTCCATTATTGACAGACTTTGTTGTGTTTGAACATGTCTGAAATATACCCCAGGCATGAACCCTTACTCACACTATTCTATAGGAACTGTCATGGGTGTGTGTGACACAGATGACCTAGGCCACAGATCACTACATTGGCTGGCCTTGTCACAAACATATATATGTGAACTAAGGCCTGAGAAGCAGCAGCACAGTCTGTCAAAGGTAACAGATGTATTCATGTAGAAAGCAGGCTTCACACCTATGAACTAATTGAGGTCACATGTACATATATGTATTTGCCACACAGATACCTGAAGTGTGCAATGCACATACTGTTGTTTTACTGATATATCATACAGTAGTAAAAGCAAAACCCACAACACATTGACCAACAGTGTCACACACACACACACACACACACACACACACACACACACACACACACACACACACACACACACACACACTCAGCAATTGCAGGATTCAACCCCCTACCTAACTATGTTATGATACTAGAAAAATACACTTTAACACAACGCGCTATATGCTTTACTGGGCGTTTTTATTTCCACTGCTGTATTTGTGGGATGCTGACATCATCAGACTTGCCAAAGAAGTATATACCACTTTTAAGGTGTTTTCCTAGTCTCCAAAAAGGGCACTCCTCTCAAAGGATATCACACACAAACATACACCCCCCCACACACACATTCAGCAATTACAGGATTCTAACCCCTACTTAACTATGTTATGATACTGGAGCGATACGCTTTAACATGACGCACTATATGCTTTACGAGGAGTTTTCATTTCTCCTGCTATATTTGTAGGATGCTGACATCATCAGACTAGACATGGTAATGTGTGTGCACTTTATTTTATGCAATCCCAGGACTGCACCATGGGGGACAGCAGGTGTTAACAGCTTGAACAGGACTCCACAATTCTTAGCTTGTGTAATCTATCTGTGGACCACTTGCCAATCCATCATATGACAATACATATTTATGCATGGGTTGTTGATTTTGTGGATACGACGTGTCTGGCATGTTGGAATAGGGCTATTCAAAGTCTATGTGGGACGTGTATAGCTCATTTCAGTGATGTATGTCCTGGGTGTCTGCCTTGCAAGCAATCTAGCAGGTTTGGGAACCATGATCTGCCCATGACCAAACCAAAGTTGGTAGGGTTGTGTGTTTATAGGCTTCCAATAGCTCTGTTTATGACTTCAATCATGATGGACTCCACGGCGTTGCACATCAGACTTCATAGGCTTATAGGACTATAGTTCCCATGGTCTGTTGTGCACCAACACATGTGGAGTATGCCATATGTTGCTGTAACCCATTCAACAGTTTCATATCCTGTAGACAGGGTGAGGCTCAACAGACTGTTCAGGTGCAGGGTCTGTTTGTTCTGCAGTTCACTTATGACACATATAGGGAAACAATGTAATCCAATTGATGCCATGTTTTCAGATTTGGAAGGAGCCGTTTATCTATTCTAAATGTGATATCTCCTGGTATGATGATAGGGCCTTTTGTCAGTGGGAGGTGGGTATGTATGTATGGGCCTGTCTGACAGGATGTTGGCATTGTCAGTCATTTACAGTTGGCCCTGACTCAGGACATGTATGAGTGTACATTGCTATTTATGATATAGCTGAAGGAAGTGTCATGGTTCTGTCTGGACTCCTTCGCAGATAATCTTTCCAAAACACCAACAAACTTAAACACTAAACCCCACTTATACTCTTTTAAACACGTAACACCCTACTGATCCTTTTTGATCAGTCAAAATGTATTTCATCATAATATCCTGACATGTCCAAAGGTCAGTTTTGTTTGTACTCTCCAGTCCAACTGGTGAATATGGGAATTTTGAGGCAATGTTACAACTGCCTTATGCACACAGACAACCCTCTCCTCCTCCCAACAAACTCAAATATATGAGAGAGATGCAACAATATAGCCAAACTGGAGGCTGAGCTCTCTCAACCCATGACTGGCACAGTCTATCAGGAGGAGAAGGTAACCACACACACCACAAATCCAGTCTTATATAGACCTATAGCAACAGCAAACCAAACACATAAACACACATAAACATACTCAGAGGCTCTAAATAAAAATCTGCCTAAGCAGCAGAGACCTCCAAAGCAGACACCCAAACAACTGCTACCCCACAACAATACCCATGTATCACATAGTTCACAAAGTCAGTGTGCCACACAGTCACTGCCCTTAAGGCTAAACAACACACCTAATACACTTGTAATAGGTGACTCTATTGTCAGACACACTGATGTCCCACTCACCTGGCTGAACAAGGAGAAGGTCACTGTAAGATGTCTGTCGGGTGCCAAGATCTGCCACATAACACATGCACTCAGGTCACTCCAAAGCAAGTACAAATATGACTCAGTCATTGTCCATGCTGGTGTGAATGACCTGAGACGTACCTCCCTGGACTACATGAAAAGAGACATAGAGGAGCTCTCTGATCATGTAGCCCAGGCCGGTATGACCCTGACCTTGAGTAGCATCTTACCCTCACCAAGAATGGTGCCACAGTATAAAGACAAAATGATCAATTTTCACAATTGGCTAAAGTATTGGTGTCATTCAAAGGGGATCCAGTATCTGTCAGCCTGGGATGACATGCTCGACAAGCCACGTTGCTTCGCTAGGGAAGGCTTGCACTTGCCACCCCTGAGCTTTTGAATACTGGCTAAGGCTCTTGCCACCCCCATAGTGCCTTTTTTAGGCAAGGCTCAAAAGACAAACCCAACTCCATAGACAATACAAGGAAAAAGAAACTAAGGGTAATGCTGCTCAATGCCAGAAGTCTAAACCTCAAAATGCACACACTCAAGGCTCTCCTCAGTATGGAGAATATCGATAGCTGTGCAGTAACAGAAACCTGGTTCAAGCCTCCTGAAAGCACCCCAGCATTACCAGGTTATACTCCATACCATGCTTTTCGGCCACAAAACTCAGACCGAACCACAAAAGGAGGGGGAGTATCCATATACATCAATGATACCCACACCTCCAGGTTAGTAGCACTGCACAAAGCATCGGCGACCATCCATGTGCAACTAACAGTGGGCAAAACTGCCTTTCAGTTTGTAGCCTGTTACAGACCACCCTCCCAAACTCAGGAACCCCACTAGGCTTTCCTGAGAACACTGGAGAATATGAAGGTCTCTCCAAACACCATTATATTGGGTGACTTCAACTACCCAAACATTGACTGGGAATACTACTCAAGCCCCAACACCCTCGCCCAATGGTTCCTAGAATTTGTAAACTCAAATGCTATGGGACAACTGGTCACCATCCCCACAAGAAGGGAAAACATATTGGACCTGGTCATCACCAACATGGGGACTCTATGTTCCACACCAGAGGTATACCCCTCATTGGTAAGGTCAGACCATAAATTAATCTCACTGGATATCCATATCCCGTCCCCACCCCCAGTCAAGGTCACCTCGGTGAAGAACTTCTCAAAAGCAAACTTCACACTTCTCAAAACCGAGGTGGTATCCTTCAAAGCCCCCGGGCCAGTGGAATATACGGCTCAAACTGCAGAATCCTTTACGAACGCATTCTATGGACACCTACAGGAATGCATGGATCGTGCTATCCCAAATAAAACCAAGACTGACTCCTCCAAAGGCAGGAGACCTGTCTGGTGGACCCAGGCCATAAATAAGCTATCCAACAAAAGGAGGAAGCTACTACATGATAGAGCAAAATCCCAAAAAGGGAAGGCATCTCTGATCAGTACTAGCAAGAAGCTACGATCCCTCATAAAATCATCTAAGGCCAGCTTCGAAAGAAAAAATGCACAAGACACTAAAGACAATCACAAGGCCTTCTTTAGTTATGTCAGGAACCTGGGTGGCAACTCCCAGATATGCTCTGAGTAAGTGCAAAATGACAAAAAATACACTGAACCCACAGACATTGCCAACATCCTGGCAAACAGGTTCAGTGCAAATTTCTCCCCCCCACCTCCCAAAAGAGCAAATGTCCATCCCAACAGAGTGTAGCCTCCCTGACATCACAGATGAACAGGTGAGAGCTGCCCTCTCCAAAGCAAAAAACACAGCATCAATGGGACTGAACGGTGTCCCAGGCTGCATCTTACATGAGCTTCAAGAAGAACTTAACCCTCACATAAAGTCACTGTTAAATCTCAGCCTTACTACAGGATATGTACCCAAGGAATGCCGTACAGCAACAGTGGTCCCACTCCACAAAGGTGGTGCCACAACGGACCATGGAAACTATTGCCCTATAAGCCTGACTAGCCTGGTTTGCAAAGCTATGGAGCGTATCATCATGGAACTCATAAACAAAGACATTGGGAACCTCCAGACACTGGATCCTACCCAATTCGGCTTTGTTAAGGGCAGATCTTGCCTCTTGAACCTGGTTGACTTCTTTGAAACAGTTACATGGACCATAGACAAAGGGAAGGTAGTTCACACAGCCTACCTGGACCTCGCAAAAGCCTTCAACAGAATACCCCACTCGGGCATCATAAATAAGCTGAGCAGCTTGAATACCAACCCATATGTCACAAGATGGGTTGCAAACTGGCTCACGGATAGCACCCACATGGTCAGAATTTCAGGTGCCATGCCAGACTCTAAACCAGTTACAAGTGGCGTCCCACAAGGCTCAGTCCTGGGACCTCTCTTGTTCGGTATATATTTCTCTGAGGTACAGGCTAACATGGGAGGACTATGGCTGACCAAGTTCGCAGATGACTCCAAACTGGGTGCCATAATCGACTCTCCGGCTGACACAAGCATCCTCCAAAAGGGTCTCACAGAGATGGATAACTGGTGCCAGAGCCATGGCCTAAAGCTAAATGCCAAAAAATGCAAAGTCATCCCCTTTGGGAAAAACAAAGTGCCCACAAATTACCACATAGGTAGTAATCCATTAAGTACGGAAGAAGTAATTGGGGATTTGGGGACCCAAGCAGACAGTAATCTATCCTTTGACAATCACGTTGTCAAAGTGGTTAGAAAGACCTTCTATATAGCCCACCTTATCATGAAAGGTTTCACATCTAGCTCAAGAGAGGTCATTGTGCACCTCTACTCATCACTCATCAGGCCCATAATTGAATACAATGCCCCATTTGGGATGTACCTTACCCGACACCTGCAGCAACTGGAAAGACCCCAAAAGTACCTCACCAAGAGGATCACAGGACTCAAACAGATGCCCTACGCAGTTTGGCTAAAGAAACTTCAGTTCTACTCAGTTGCTTACCGCCTACTCAGAGGTGATCTGTGCCTGACGTATAAAGCCATGTCCAACCCAGAATTAATGGACATGCTCCACCTCAGGAAATCCAAATCCCTTAGAGCTACACGCTCCAGGGACTTAAACCTCAGCACAGAAATTAATAGGACATGCTGTAGAGACTGATTCATATCCCAGAGGCTCCCCTCACTCTGGAACAAAATCCCAGTCGAAGTTAGGCAGAGCCCCACACTGAACCTCTCCAAGAGAAATCATGACGAGTGGATGGGAGATCATAAGTTTACCCCTGGGATCTCTTCTGGATCCCTGCTAGACAGAGGCACAACAAACTAACCGTAAATGGGCTATCTTCTGTGACCTACTATTCAAAGGCACAGTCTACTAATCTAAATGGGTGGTGAAAGCCAAACACACTCTGGCTAGGCTTATAAATGCCCTAGAGCAGATAGCCTAGTATCAACATATGAACCTATGAACCTATGATTATGTTTGGAGTGCACATTGTTTATTGATGATACTGATTGCAGTTTTTTTATTTTCTTTGCTTTCCCACTTTCTATGAACAACCTATGTATCTGTAGTGCATATTTGATTATGACAGGGTTCCAATATATTATATATGTGTCTGTTGTCATATAACTGTGTGCACAAGGCAGGATTGGTGAATAGTGAGAGGTTCCTGGGTTAACACATGCAACTGCCAGATATGTGTGGAACACTGCTGTACTCAGACATGGCCTAAGTGTGCGAGCATGCCCAGTTTGGCCTTTCAGTATTTTGTTGCCTGACATTTGTCTCATTTATTCATGCGTGAGCATGCCCAGTGTGACCTTTCAGTATGTTGCTGTCTGAAGTCTACTACATTTGTTAACGTGTGTTAGCTATGTTAGAAACCTGGGAGGAAACTCCCAGATATGCTCAGAACTAGTTCAAAATGATGTGAAGATTACTGATCCAACAGACATTGCCAACATACTGGCTGACAGGTTCAGTGCAAACTTCTCCCCTCCCCAAAGGAGAGATATCTTTGCAGCCCCCAAACATCTCCAACGCCCAAGTGAGAACTGCTCTCCAAAGCAAAAACACAGCATCCATGGGACCTGATGGTGTCCCCGGCTGTGTGCTCCATGAACTCAACGAGGAATTAAACCCACAACTAGGACAGCTGTTTAATCATAGTCTTACCTCTGGATACTGCAACTGTGGTCCCACTTCACAAAGCGGTGCCTCCACCGACCCTGGAAACCGGCCCATTAGCTTGACAAGCCTTATCTGCAAAGCCATGGAGAGGATCATAATGGACCTCATAAATAAAGACATGGGAATTTGCAGACTTTGGATCCATCCCAGTTTGGCTTTGTCAAAGGCAGATCATGCCTTCTAAACTTGGTTGACTTTTGAAACAGTCACCAAAGCCATTGATGAGGGAAAGGCAGTCCATATAGCCTACCTCGATCTGGCGAAGGCCTTCGATACAATACCCCACTCGGGTATCATTGAAAAACTCATCAGCTTAAATGTTAAACCATACATCACAAGATGGGTTGCAAACTGGCTGAGTGACAGAACCCACAGGGTCAGAGTTGCTGGCGCCATGTCAGACTAAAGCCTGTCACAAGTGGTGTACCACAGGGCTCAGTCCTGGGCCTCTTGTTTGGCATCTACTTTTCCAAGTACAAGCAAACACAGGAGGGTTATGGCTGACAAAGTTTGCAGATGACTGCAAACTGGGCGCTATAGTAGAAAACACATCTGACACAGATATCCTTCAGAAGGGTCTCACAGAAACGGATAACTGGTGCCAGAGCCATGGCCTAGTTAAATGCCAAAAATGCATAGTCATACCCTTCGGGAAAAACAAGGTTACCCCTAGCTACCAAATAGGTGGCAATCCACTGAGCACAGAAGAAGTTATCAGGGACCTGGGGACCCAGGTTGATAGTAGTCTGTCATTCGACACCCATGTAGCTAAAGTAGTTAGGAAGACCTTCTACATTGCCCACCTTATCATGAAGGGATTCTCATCTAGATCAAGGAGGTCATAGTCTCCCTATACTCATCACTCATCAGACCAATGATTGAGTACAATGCCCCATTGAATGTATCTGACCCGACACTTGCAGCAGCTGGAGAGGCCACAAAAGTTCCTCACCAAAAGGATAAAGAGTCTCAAACATCTGTCCTATGCTGCCCGACTGAAAGAACTCCAGCTCTATTCAGCTCAGAGGTGACCTTTGCCTAACCTTCAAGGCCATGTCAAACCCAGATTTGATGAATATGCTTCACCTCAAAAATCTAGATCCGCCAGAGCACAAGGGGCGAGAGACTTAAACCTCGACACTATTTAATAGGGCGTGCTGGAGGGATAGATTCATCACCCAAAGACTCCCTATGCTGTGGAATAAAATCCCGGTATATGTGAGGCAGAGCACCTCGCTGGCCTTGTTCAAGAGAAATCTTGACCAATGGATGGGAGATCGCAGATATACCCCAGGGATTTGTCACTGCTCGACAGAGGCACAGCAAAATAATGGGTATAGTTCCCCATACTAAAGGGAGATAGCCTAGTATGAACCTATGAACCTATGAACATGCCCAATATTAACATTTATACTATATCTGCGTTGAAAATCAAGTTGTATTTTTACTGCAGGGCTCACCTTTGTGTCATAACTCGACAGGGATTATGCTGTGCCTGCAGGGTTTCCATGAGACACTTTGCATAGACCTATCAATATTTCTTCATACAGGCCAACCAGTAAAATGCTGTCATGGTTTAGTGGTTCAGTACTGTGACTATAGTGCACAGTATCCTGGGTTCGAGGACTATCACTGCTTTATATTTTCATACTGGGCAGACCAGACTGCTTAAGGAACAGTAAAGCAAATATGAGCATGTTTACCTGCTTTTGCTCAACTATGCGCAACTTTGACCGAACTTGCCCAACATTGCTCAACGTTAACCAACTTTGCTGAACGTTGCCCAATATTGCTCAACATTGCCCAAAGTTGTGCTAGTTAGTGTGTGCAATTTTGTTTACATATACTAGATAGTGGTAAAAGCTGTTTAGCACTGCTTTATATTGCTTAACACATGGCAATCATGCCTCAGGTGGTGCTGCAGGGCTGCCTATGTCGGATGCACATAGTACACTCCCTATACATGTTTGAAAACAGGTAGTGTCAAGTTAGGCATCCCTTTTACTATATGTGCAAGTCAGAGAGCGGTATCATTTCCAGGGTTCCTACTGAGCCAGTGTATGTGCTATGTGTTGCGTCTTTGCCAAGGCCAAAGCATACTGGGCATGCCACCTTCTGCCTACTGGGGCAGGCTCAGGTTATTCCTCCGAGTCACGCTCTGCCTGTGATGGCCTTGGCAATGGTGGGGGGCTGTTTGGCCCAGCCCTATGCTGCTCCTGCTGCAGCTGTTTTCACAGGATCATATTATGTAGCATAGCACATACCATGACAATTTGGGTACATGTAGTTGGTGAGTACTGCAAGGCTCCACCAGATGTGTCCAGGCACCAGAACCGTGACTTGAGCAGCCCAAACACACGCTCAATTACATTTCGTGTTTGCGAGTGTGCCTCATTATGGTGTTCCTGTTCAGGTGTGTGTGCATTTCTGATGGGTGTCATCAGCCACGGCTCCAGTGCATATCCAGCATCCCCCACTAGGTGACCTTGAGGGATGTCCCCATTGGCAAATGTCTGGTACAGCTGTGTCAGATTCCAGATATGGGAATCATGGTAGATTCCAGGGCAGCCATCACACACATTTAGTATTATACCCTTGTTATCACACATGACCTGGCAGTTGATGGAGGGGAAGCCCTTGCGGTTAAAGTAGGCCCTACCCCGCTCACCGGCTGGTGTTTGATGCATATGTGCATGCAGTCTATTGCACCCACTACCTCAGGGTATTCTGCTATTTGCTGGAAAAGATGCATATTGCTGGCCAATACCTCATGGGAATTGGGGAAATATACATGATCACTGACATGTGCTGACATGGCATTCAAGAACTGGTGCAGTACCCTGGATGCTGATGCCTGTGAAATCCCCATCATATCACCAGTTGGCCTCTGGAAGGTACCTGTTGCTAGTATTCTTAGGCCAACACATACCTTGGATTCCACTGGGATGGGTTCCCCTCTGTTGGTTCTGTCTATGAGGCGTGGCCTGCACAGCTCAACAATTTGCTGCATGAGGTCTCTGTCCACTCTATAGCGCTCCACTATGTCCAGCTCATGTAGCCCCTCGTAGGTTACCCTAGGAATGTACACTCTTCTCCATCTCCTCACTGTGGGTTGCTCAGCAGCATTCGCATTGTCACCACCCTCAGCATGTTGCATATGTCACCTTATAACAGCAACATTTCTTTGTCTCAGTAAAGCTTTTTAAGTTTTCACTTCTCTTAGTTTACTGCGGTGTTGCACTGTCTCTGAGGAAAACATGGTGGAAAGTTGTTTGCAGAGTTTTAAGTGCTGGGCTGGGCTGGGCTACTGTATTGCCTGTGTAATTGCCTGATTCTGATTGTTTTCACCTGCTAGCTCTGCTAGCTCCCCTTGGTTAACTTCATACTATTTCTTGTGCTTCCTTTTCCCTTTCTGTTTCCACAGGGGGCAGCGCCGCGCAAACAAGCACAAACACGCTCACATGCGTGCACACATGCTTACACGGCCTTACACTTGCTGACTCCTGCTTAAACGCACGCACGCAGGTGCAAACACACTTACACACATTTCAACAACCTTACACATACTTACTCCGGCTTAAACGCGCGCACACAGTCTTACTCGGATATACAGGCGCGCATCCACACGCAAACACATTGCACGCACTTCAACAAGAATCTTTAGTGTTATCCATGGCATACACCTTCAATTTCTTGGCTTTAGCTAGGATATCTGTTGACACACCTCTTCCAGTGATGAGTAACTGACAGCAAACACATGCCACTCTGCTCCAATGAGCTTACATTCTTTCATACATACCCCCCTCGTGATGTCACCTATCTTCTACTCTGATACTCCCCTTATCCTACTATTACACTCCACAGACTTTGCTCATTAGCCATGTAAAATTGGGATTCACTATCCTTACCCTCATTTGCATAGGATTGTCTACTAATGCTTGGTTACATCTCTTAGACTGAGATTCCCCTCTTAGCAACCTCTACTCAGTAGCCATGTTGTCTTTAGCCTGCCATTCACTTGCATGGAAAATTGATATTTTCAATAAAACCCCTATTTGTGGCTTTTAATTTTTGGTTTTCTGGTTTTTAAAGCGCAGCACATTTTGCGGTGCTGCGCTATGCTTAAACTTCGGAGATCGAGGTAAAAAAAAAATTATTTTTTTTTTTTTTGCAACAGGGAACATTGCCAATGGCCATATATTTGGCCATTGGCATGCTTCCTCGACTGGATGCATCCTTTTTTTGGAGCTGTCATGGCTCCGTTTTGCTATTTGCAGAATGGTACTCAGTTGTCAATTGAGTACATTTCTGCAAATAACACTACTCTTACTCGGACAGGTTAGGGTTTCCTGGATCGCAAATTTACCTCATTTGCATAGCTTTCAGCAGCAAATGAAGTAATTTTCATAATCTAGCCCTATCCGTGTAAGAGTCATTTTAGGAGCTCTCTTGCACACCCCTGCCGGCTGTTCCTGGATCGCTCGGCGGACATGTTGGCTGCATGGAGTCTTACTCTACTCTTAGACTCCGTGCAAGCCTTCGTGAATCCGGCCCAATGTCTAAACATTGTGGTTTTGGGGAAGTGTGGGTTTTGTTGAAGGAGGTAAGTGGGTAGACAGTCACTTAAGCTATCTGGGAGACATCCTGACTGTTTAGTAAGAGAGGGGTTGTTGGATAAGGTCCAATCTAAAATTGAGTGTTTATTTGTCTTTTTAACTATTCAAGTTGCATATTTTATTAACTGGGAGAAGCCATGTAATTTTATGAAATTTATGGTATTTTCTGACTTTCAGGTTGACCAGTCTAAATTGAAGTCTCCCATGATAATGGTTTCTTTGGAAAAAGTAGTTGATATCCACTGTAGGAAGTTCTTCTATTAAGGTGGGCTCATTGTTGGGGGAATGTAAATTGTTATTATGACAATGAATTTGTTGGGGTTTAGCTCTAGTCTAGAAAATAACATCTCTGTGTTATTGAACTTTGGTGGGTGTGGGTCTAGGTAATCAAGCTTCAGTGAGTTTTTATACATAATTGCTACACCTGCACCCCACTTGTTTAGCCTGTCTAATCTATGAATGTCATAGCCCTGGTGAAAAATCTCTTTATTACATATTGCAGGTTTTTGTCAGGTTTCAGTTAAGACAGCTATGTCTGGAGAGTAGAGAGAGAGGGACGCATGCAATTTATATATTTTGTTTTACAGACTCCTTAGGTACTTGTTTAGCAGTAGTAAGTCAATAAAAAACAGTAGAACCAACAGCTAAACGTGTTTGTAAAAATCCAAATAAGTCCAACAAATAATACAAAACATGAACATCCAAGACAGGTAATTTATTATAATGATAAAGCTTTTGAGTAAAACTCTTTCTCAATACTGTATAAAATTACTACACTTCAAACACCTTATGTATATATATATATATATATATATATATATATATATATATATATATATATATATTGCCAGCAAATCACATAATACAAACAATTATCACATTAAAATGCTTCTTAAAAACATGTGCACTTAGAGCAACTACAAGATATATATATATATATATATATATATATATATATATACACACACACACACACACACACACACACACACACACACACACACACACACACACACACACACACACACACACAAATAGAACAAGCATTATATACATTTAAAATAAAATTTCCTAATAATTTTCTAAGAAACATAAGAATGTTTCAACTTCAAGATTGATTTAATACTATTAATCATATTAAGGCCAGGATGCAAGTCTGCCCTAATGTAAATTATCCATCTGCATTCAGCCCTTTCAGTTGCATTAACAATGTCGCCCCCTCTATGATTCACATATATTTTTTGGAGAACTCAAATTTAAATGTATGGTTAGTCCCCTTATCCATGATGTGATGATACAGGGCATTAGTATCCAACTGTCTACAAATTTCTGAAAGGTGTGAACCAATTCTTTCCTTTAAATTACAATTAGTTTTACCTATATAAAAACATGAACATGCCTCACAGTTTGCTAAATATATAATCCCCCGGATTCACGAATCCTCCGTGTAAGACTAAATAAGTCTTACTCGGAGGCTGCAGTTGAATGGTATAACGTCAGCATGCCATGAATATTCATGAGGGCACGCTGACTCAACTGCAAGTCTAACACAGGCCGTGTAGGAAAGCAGGGGGAGTGTCCGACTGCCGAGCAGTCTAAATGTCCATGCCCCTGCAAGGGTTCGAAAAGAAAAATGTAAACACAGAAGAGCGAGTCCGCTCAAATGTCCATGCACCCAACACCTCACTCCCTGACATTATAAACCCCCATCACAGTCATAAAAAGTAAAACATTAATTTTATTTTTTTTATATTCCCGAAATAGCTGCCTGTATTTGCGCGTGTGTGCGTGGGTGTGCCCATTGCTTAGCTGCAGTTAGCAATCCCGACATGGAAGAGCATAAGAAAGAATGTTTATGCAAATCACACCAAATAGCAATAGCATAATGCTAGAGCGTTCGCACAAAGAGGAGGCATTCACGGTTCGAGTCCCACCACTCCCCTTCCAATTTATGTTTTAAATCAGTATATGAAATAATACCTGACATATATGATTAAAATATTACTAAAAAGCAGTGAAATGGCCTATGTATCAGTGAACAAAATATATATTTTTAAAGGATCCTGATATACAATTGCCCGCAGTTAAGCAGCACTTTACCCAGCACAATATAGGTGCCCGTAGTTCGGCAGCGCTTTACCCAGCGCAATAGAGTTGCCCATAGTTAAATAGCGCTTTACCCAGCGCAATCGGTTTGCATGGACGTGCGCGCCGCACCAACCAGCGCACTGTAGGGCAACATGGAGCAACGTAGAGCAAAGCTGCTTAAACATAGCCACACCCCCAGCCTGTCTGGACAGTATTAAAATAAAATGAATGACAAGGTTTGAACCCAGGACTCTGTGCACCATAATCAAAGTACTGAACCACTAAGCCAAAACAACTTAGGAGAAACAGCCACTGTTAACATACATATCCCTAGAAATGGTAGATTAACCATTACTAAGCAGGTCTGCAGTCAGCCGAGAATTTTCAAAAACGGCCAATCACAAAAAAGTGCGGGAAATGTGGCATATTTAAGCCTCATAGGCAGGAATACTTGCCATAACTGATTGTAGCTCACATCTGCAGTTAGAATGGCTGGTGCTGGAGAGGGTACACGCTTCTGAGTGCAACGTTGGGGCCTCGAGGAGTTGAAATACATGATTTGGCTCCTTGTCCACCATCATGAGTCAAGACTCCTGCAGGGCCAGTTCTAAGGGATGGAGTACAAGGCAGAGGCTTGGAACCGGTTAGCTCATGACCTCACCAGTGTCACAGGCATTCCTCGGACTGGTGAGAAGGTCTGTCACACCCATGCACACCTGAAGAGATGGAAGCAGGACCTACTGAACCAATGGATACAGGAGGCCCGTGGGATGCAAGATGCCCCACAACTGAGTAGGTAGCCATTTAATGCAGTATGTAAGAATTGATAATTGATTCTATATAATGGATAGGTATGTCTCAATATCCCTTCATTTACTTCACAGCTGCAGGTGACCATGCTGCGAATCAGCAAGCCTATGCAGATAGGCTGCTAAGGCTGTGCCACCAGGCAGGTTAGTGATTATTCTGCATGTATTGTTATATAAAATAGGGGAGAGAGCATGAAAGAAAGTGTTGTAGTCCAATAATAGAGCCATAAAAATGCCCTGAATAAGTCCTCTGCATGTACTGTCATATAAAAAAGTCAGAGAGCTAGAAAAAGAGTGTAGTAACCCATTAAGAAAGGTAAAATATGTCTGGAATAACATCTCTGCAGGTGCTGTCATATAAAATAAGTGAGTGAGCCTAAAAAAGAGTGTTCTAACCTATTAATAAAGGTATAATATGTTCTGAGTATGTCTTCCATATGCACTGTAATATCAAATAAAGGAGAGAGCCTGTGGAATAGTGTGTAATGTAATCAATAAAGGTATAAAACCTGGAGTGTGTCTGTGTCACTTACTTTGAAATGTTGTTGTACCCTTGCATTATACAAATAGTACTGTTTTAATAGTTGCTGGCAACCCACAGTTGGGCAGTCCCATTTAAAGTGGGGGATGGAAGTGCTAGTATCTGTGAAGTATATATACAGTCCTCAACAGTCAGTGACTGGCTGGCATGCATAAGAAAATCTGGCACATGAGTAGCTTATTAGTTTGTTCCCCAGAAATGTGAGTGTGCTACAAGAAATGCAGGGTTATGTACAAATTGAACTGAAAATGTCATGTGAACACATCCAGATATGTAGATAAAGAAATATAAATAAAAGCAAGAAATATGTACCAGTAACATCTGCATCTTGGACAGTTAGTATGTCAGATATAGGACAGGTATATAATGAACTAGCCAAACCTATTACACAACCTAAAGCATGTTGGTAAGTGTAATAATACATGTAGGGGATATACACCTGCAGTCACTAGGAATGTAGTGTAGACTAAAAGTACTTATAAGATGTTAATTGAGGTTTCTTTCTACACCCTACTGTATGTGCATAAACCATGCAATTCCACACCTCAATGAGTATGTGCAATCTCAAACATTTGTTGGGACATATGTCCTATTGTTCTATAAATAGCTGCATTCACTTTGATGCATGTGCCCTGTTCAAACACCACAATCATGGTGGCCTGTTACTACCAATCATCCCTGCATGCTGTTGGAATGTCCACTGTCGTTCAATATATGCATGTGTTATGCTTGCTGTTCAACTGTTGGAACCTTGGTGTGTTGGGTTAATGGGATTATTACTGCATGCTGTTGCAACTAATCTTGAATGCTGTTGTTTATGTTGTAATTAAACACACCTAATCACAGAACGTATGGGAAGGCCGGTCCCAGCGGACCCACCTGTCCCTCCTCAGCTGGTGAGTGCATCTGGCACCAGCAGGTCCAGTGCCCATCCCGGGCTCCCCTCCTCCATTGGTCCTGTGCCACCTTCGGGTGGAAGCACTGCAGGGGATGGGGCTCGTCCCCCCGTCCAAGCGTGGGCGGAGAAGGGCCACCTGTAACCCTTTGAAGGGTCTGGGTTGTGGTGCGTAGGAAGATCCAGCGTTCAGTCGCTGATCCCCTATGCCAGCTCAAGGTGAGAGTGGCACGTCTCATGGGTGAGCTTGCCCGTCCTATGCAGCCCCCAGCACAGCCACCCTCGGGGCTGTGAAGGTGCAGTGGTGACTGCCCATGGGTGGGGATCTCAGTTCCATTGTTACCAACTGTGGGCTCATGGGCTTGCGATTTTCAAACATCCATCCCCGTCAATTGTGTTCATCCACCCCATGTGTCATACACCACCCCTGTATGTGTCTTGTTTGTCTTGTCTGTTTACCTCCCCAACCTACCTCCCCAAACATACCTACTTCCTCTACCTCACTTTCCACTCTCACCTGAAAAAAAAAATGGGCAATCTGTACCCACAAAAAAATTACACCCCATACATAGCTGCCCATTTTGCACACATATCCACTGGACATGTAAACTGATAATTATAATTGGCAGTACAACATACTTTGTTGTCCTCACCCCCCTCCCAGGGGTGGAAGGTTTCAAATTTCACTCCAAATTTATTGCATATGCACAGCTGTTGCTGGTAAAGAAATGGGCAGCTATGGACCTTCCCTACACCCGTCCTGCACATCCCAAGCTTGTTTACCTACTGTCTGTCCCTCTTTGTGCCCCCTTTTTCATCACTTTCTTAGCTGCCCATTTTCTTTTCTTTCAAAGAAATTAGCGCGGGGGTTAGCGGGAGTAAGCACTATTAAGCAGTAGTTAGTGGGTTTAAGCGAGTGTGCGCATGTGTGCGCTTAGCTAAGCATCACTAAGCATCACGCAAACCCACGCAAACCCGCTTACAACTGCTTAAAAGTGCCTTAGTCACTCTATGTCAGGGCCCTTGTTCTGTTCAGCAGCAAAAGAAAAAACCTCTGCCAGTCTCGAACCCCAGATCATTGACACAATAGACTGCATGAATTACCACTAAGCCACAGCAGATATACGAATAACTTGGTGCTGAAATAAATATATCATGCATTACAATGAGGGAATGTAAATGGAAATTAGGAATGGCATAACACAAATCCTGTTCTGTGGGTCTTTACCAGCAGTTGTTGTGGAATTACATGACATGACTGTGAAAAGAAAACCAGCCATTCTAGCAGGGAATAATGTTACAGTAGCACCTTACAAACACCACACAGTATCAGACCAGGATAAATACTAGCAAAGTTGAATAGGGCAGAGGCCAGACTCCCCAACTGTGACTGCTTTACAGGGATGTCCCTGATTTGTAAACAAATGTTAGCTGTGCCCCTCTGAATCACTCTGAAAAGTACTAACATTAGGCAGAAAAGTGGGGAATCACACTTAATGAATAATGTCAATAGGTAAGAGTACACACTGCTTGCACATCAGAAAAGGTGTAGTAATACATATGCTCTGATTCCCAAGAAAGTCTCAACTGAAATATGTCTGTAATATATTACAGGTGTATCTCACTTATATGTACCTTTCACTGAGGCTGTTCAAATATATACCTGAGAGTATCTGAGGCCTGGCAGAGGCAGAAACACACAGGCATATCAGCATTCCTGCTGTTACACACTCTGCAAATAGATTTGGAAGGAGTTCCACAAGCATGCCCTTATGTAGGAGTACAACACAGAAATATCACAGGATGTAGCCAAGTACTGCTAGCAACCAACTGTGACAATGCCATTGTGCCAGTGCTGAAAATACTGGTGTGGTGCACAGACAAAGAATAATAGGCTAACCTTTAGCTACTATCTGGATATGTCCACAGGTGGGAGCTACGCAGACAGACTGCTTGCCTTGATAGACTAACAGGTACACAGCAACCCTGTATGTTCAGCAAGATAAACCTCACATGATAATAAAAAATGCTCTTTGCAGTTCTGAACCCCTACCCAAAGGTACAACATACCTGTGTATTCAGGCAAAACCAAGGGTGTAGGTAGGCATACCCAGTACTGAAATATGTTCAGTTGTCTTGAGCAGCCTGTGCTAATGTCAACACAAACAAGCCACAAACTGTTCAGAAGTGAGTAACTTAATAATTACAGTATAGCAGTTCACAAACAGTGCATGTGCCACAGGAATACATTGCAATAACTACATTTGTATGGCTGTTAATTGTCTAATTCAGAAAGAAAATACATACTCCCATGTATCCTGTGTTAGCATTTGGAGGGGTGAGTAAATGTCTACACTGACAAGTGTGTACTGGAAGCAGCAACATTCAAGTTTGAGTACAACACGCATATCACTGGCTACAACCCTAGCTTCAGATAAGAGAGATATATACCAACCTTCTGACTGACACAACGGTGTCCAGAGCAAACAAGCATGGGCCCCACCTTGGAAAGCTGAAAGGGCTACGCCTACCTAACCTAGCATTTTATAGCAGTGGGCTGCAATCACAGTGAGTACTGCAATTACCACACAGCAGGCTGCATGCAATTACTTAATGGTGGGCACCAATTGGTGCAGAGGCTGTCACATGCACATGTGCAGATACCTAGAAAAGCAGGCTGTACCTGCTGTCCACATATGCAATAATATCATTGCAGGAACAGAGAGATGGAGAGCGAGAGTGAGAGAGAGAGACAGAGACACAGACAAAAGAGACAGAAACAGAAACAGACAGAGAAAACCCAAACAAAACAACCAAAAAAAAAAAAAACCAAAAAAAAAAAACAACAAAACAGTGACAACAGACGGAGCAGAGAAATACAAAGGTAAGGTATGTAACTCATATGTATGTGCCGGCATGTAGTAGATGTTCCTGAAGAGTACTCTATACACTGTAAATCATCCATATGTGGCAGCAGTATGTATCTATCTGTATCTGCACATGTGCATAGGGCAAGGGACATACTGCAACTGTTAGTGAAGGGTGGACACATATATGTTGTTGAAGGCTGTTATGTGCATATTTCTATGTAGGTCGTAGTGTGTGTGGCATAGAAAACAGCATGCAGTGCTGATATATGTCATGTGATGGTTAAACGCTGTGGGACTGATTTGTCAGATCTGCTGTGTTACAGCCAGTGAGGCCTGCTAAAGCTACATGGGCTGAGGACACCAAAATGCATTCTGCACAACACTGTGCAATATAATCACATAACTGTACATCTCACAACTGTCGCATAAGTGATATCCCCACCATGAAAGGTGGACTGTACATGTGCCTATATATATATATATATATATATATATATATATATATATATATATACATATATAAAGAGAGAGAGAGAGACACGGGGTCATATGTACCGCAACAGGTGTGTGGTGACCAAGGCATGGACTGTAGACAGGTGTCGATACTGCTGTGCCATCCCTCCTTTCCAAAACACTGTACCCATTAAATACCACATAGGTAGAAATCTACCTAACACTGACGGTGTGATAAGGGAACATGGGACACAGGTGGACAGTAGCCTCCCCTTTGATAAAGACAGTGCCACACTAGACTTGTAATCTGTCTATGTGGTACGTGTCATCACAACAGGTGTGTCATCTAGGGAAATATAGGTCAGTGTTCCCCTCTACTCATCACAATGCCCCATGTGGTATGTACCTCACATGACAACTACAGCAAGTGGAAAGGCCACAGACATACCTCACAAAGAGTAATATTGGCCTCAAACAGATGCCCTATGCAGACTGACTCACAAAACCACAGATAGACTGTATTGCATACCGCCCACACAGAGGTGACCTCTGCCGGACATACAGAGGTATGTCACACCCATAGCTGTGTGACAACCACCATGGCAACATATCACAATCCCTCCGGGCTACACAGTCTATGGCCCTAAACCTCGTCAGCTCACTAAACAGCACATGCTGGAGGGATAGGTTCCTATCTCAGAGATATGCCATACTCTGGAATAAACCACCTAGCAATAGCAAACAAGGATACTCATTAGCAGTTGTCATAAATACCCCTAATGATTGTTTGGGAGATAGGTAATACACCCCGGGAATCACCTCTGTGGTTCTAGTTGACAGGGGCAAGTGAAATCAAAGTACAGGTGTGGGAAAGGCCAGGGTAGCATATGGCTAGGCTGCTGTAGGCCCTAGGGCCAATAGCATATTGCATACCTATGACACTATGTACTCACACATGTACTCAATGCAATACCTGCTATGTGAGGTTGAATGAGTGTAACGCTGAATGTGTGCAAGGTCTGTAAAGGTGTGATAGCTTAGTGTGAAGCTGTATCTGACATGGTAGTGTCTGTCCTAGCTGTGAGGCTGGCAAAAGATGTGTATGTTATTGCTAGGCAGACATAGTAGTATGGCATACATTGTGACATAGTTCCTTGTTGACGACTGTGGTGTCCCATTGTAGGCTAAAGCAATACATGTATGCTTAGTGAGTGGTACTGCTGGTGAATCCAACTCCCATATGAACTGTAGTACTACCTGAAGCTGTAGGCCTAAACAGCACAGTATTGTGTATGTTCACATTGCATGGAAACACTGTCTTGTGTGTTTCCTGTAGTCTGCCCAGAGTACATACCTCAGGCATAAGGGTTTGTAAGTAGTGGCACAAAGTACTGTATGGTACACAGGTAAAACTCATCTGTGTTGGCATACAGTGGTGTGTTGTATGTTTGTCTGATGTGTGTGTAATTATGCCTGTACCATGCCCGCGATCATATGTGTGTTACAGGGTATACGTGTGTATCTAGAAACATATATACTCTGTTACAGCAGTATGCCACCTATATTAACAACTGTGCACATATGTTAGGCAGAGGTATGGCATCAATGACTAGGGTGGTTTACAGGTACTACTGTAACTGTACTTTACATTCATTGCAATGGATGACATCTTTGTTCAGGCGTTAGCGTGATATTTATACCCCTGTGGCAAGGTTGTGCACTGTGTCACAAACAGTGTGCCGGGTACTGTTGTATAGTGATTTGATATATAGAGTGTGACAGGCACTGTTAGTCAGTTGTGGCCTGAGAACCAATATGTGGTATTGAACGTGTGTATCCTCTGACAGACAAATGGATGGTATATATGGCAGTGAAGTGATATCTGTGGGTAAGGGTGTAAAGGGTGCCACAGGACTTGCTCACACATATTGTTCATTTCTCTTTCAGACTGATGGCCCACCAATGTAACCCTTGTTACACAGCAGCAGAGGAAGAGGTAATCCACCACAGCCTGGTGCAGCACTACTCACTGCTGTTTTCCAGAAGCAGCCAGCACCAGCATGAGTGGACTGCACTGTGGCAAGATCTTGTTCGTCGGGTAAATGACATAGGCATGCATAACTGGACATATGAGCAGGTACGCCATCACTGCAGTGATTTAATTAGACATGTCCGGTGGCGTGCGTCTAATATCCATAGACAACTGCTTGCCACAGGTGGTGGGGTGGCTATACACCCCCCCCTCACCAGAGTGGAGGAGCTGCTCCTAAGTGTGGTAGCTCCTGGACAACAACAGCAACTGCCACAGACATGTGTCATCATGGAGGCCGGAGCCACCCATCATGTTGACATGGAGCATGCAGGTAACATGCCCTATCTGTAGACTACAGTTACCTGTATTGTTAGATTATGTATACGTGAGATGTGTACTGTGTGTTTAGCAGTTGTGCTGCCTAGTGTTGTGCAATACTGATATTTGGAATATTATCTGTACACCTGTGACTGTCAACTGTTGTTCTACTGTAGTTTAGCAAACCCACAGTAGCAATGCCACAGTTGTGGCCACTGACGTACTCTCTCAAATTCTTGTAGGTCCCTCTGGTGTGACAGCAGGGCAGACGATCCATGCTGGTGAGTGTGGTATAACTGCAATATTTGTAATGAAATGTGCATGTCATTGGTGAGGTGTAGGCCATGTACACGTAACACACCTACACATAATGCATGCTGTGCATGTTTGCTGTAAGATGTTGCACAGCTCAGTAATGTCAGTAGCTGCCTCAATGACATGCAATACACAGAGCATCAGACACACTTGTGGCAACACCGTACTGCACATTGGATAGGCATAGTCACACAGATAACACATGCAGCCATGGTATGTATACCTGTGAGTGATGGTGCACAGGACATTGCAGAGCTGATAATACTTGCACAGCAATGTTGTGTCCTTGTACACATTGTGTTCCAGCGTGTACCAAATCACTGAACAACTACACACATGCATCAAAGCCATGTATACTGTTATTAACTAGGGCCATCTACACTCGCACTGCATGGTCTTGAGCAACACATATTCTGCATGCTGACACGTGTGAGGTGACTGTTTGCCTTGTGATACTGTCACCCACCTTCACCCACTATTGAGTATGTGTTGGATTGCTGGTGTATATGTGTACCTGCTGTAGCGAGGAGTGTATTTGTGTGCATGTGTGCATGTGTTCATGTGTGCATGTGTGCATGTGTGCATGTGTTCATGTGTTCATGTGTGCATGTGTTCATGTGTGCTAACATCATGTACAGATTGTAAAGTGTGTTTCCTGTCTTCCTCTCACAGGTGCTGAGGTTGTGTTGGCTGAATGTGAATGCAGCAGGGAACCTGAAGTCACTGCCACAAATAGTGGAGATGATGATACATGTATTGTGGCACAGGCAGGTTTGACAGGGTCTGTCATTGGTCCGCCAATCGACAGTACACAGATTTCCACCCCATCTATGCGCACACTCATACTGCCAATACATCCCTCATCACCAATGGCCTTAGCCGAGGGATAGCATACAGTTGGCATTGACCAGGATAGTGTGGTATCCATGGCACTTGCATCCCCTCACAACAGCCATACCCGGATTACTGGAATGGTACCACATAGGTGGATGTCCAGGGGTTCTCGTGGGAGCACCGCTGGTCGTAATGCACCTGGAAGACGTGCTCCCACAGGTCTTACGACATCAAGTATGTTCCGGGCTGTAATGAAGGCACAGGCACGTATGGAACGGTACACCAGACAGGGACTAAGGGTGCAGAGGGCCCATGACACCATTATCAATGACAGCATCCGTGACCTTGCCGGTGCCATCCGGAATTACACCGAGGTCATTGATAGACGTTGGGGGGAGACATTAGATGCCCTCCACAATGTGTTTTCCATGAGCCAGGACTGTGAGGGACAGATGAGACGTCGACATGGACGTATACCAGCAACATCAACAGCTGGCAATCGTCACGGATGGCCCACAGATCACAGCCACTCCCGTAGTGGCAGTACCAGCCCCAGCTATGCTGGGGCTGGCCTGTCAATTGACCATCCTAGTAGACCATGTGCACGTGGCTCTGGCCAGTCCCAGCAAGGACATGGGTCCACTCAACATACCTCTGCCTCTGATGATAGTACCCAGTCAGGGTTGGTACCCAATACTGTCAGTAGCACCCCTGCCAGGCACAGGTACCCTGTCCGTGGCCAGAGACAATGATCTGTACAGCCTGGCAGGTACAGTCTGTGACTGTCCCACAACCTCCCGTATATGGCAGCCACATGGTGGAGCTGTGTGCATGCAGACACACACACATTAACCAAACAACTAGGGCTCACACATACACATACACACATTACATCAACACTGGCCCATGCTGTACTGTTGCCCCTCACACACACACATACACACACACATACATGTCGATTGGATGGGACAATGTCGGGCTCTGGCAAACCAACAACACACCCTGCGCTTATGATGACACCTGTGCCACCTCCTGACATCTGTAACATTGATGCAGGAACAGGCTAACATCGTGCTGATGCACAGGGTGACATTATATCAGTGTAGCAATATTAGCATGTTGTCAACAAGAAAGTGTAATGATATCCTTGCAGGTATATCTGAGCAGGCATAATGCATCAAAGCTATGACTGTGAATGTAGCATTGTTTACACCAGTGTTAAGTCTGAGTATGTATTGTCCACCCATGTGCCACATGGCTGAAGTGTATAGTGTTGCCAGCATGTGTCAGTGCGTGGACAGTATGTGTGTGATGTGTGCAGTACAGATTAGCAGGTGTACATCTGTGAACATGGTGGGTGTGCACTGTCTGCATGCACGTGCATAGTGGACACATGGGACATGTGACATGCCCTGTATTACACATTGTTAACATCTCATAGTATCTCTCGATGGCCAGTATGCATTCTACTACAGATATGTTCTAACATGGGTACACGTGTGTGTATGACATGGTTTGACACTATGCTGTGGATGATACTGTTAATATATGTCAATGTTTTGCATTCTGGTAGTATACACAACCTCAACAGCTTGACCATAACCAATCATTAGATGATGTCCTGACAACTGACACACAGATATGGGGAACTCAGTAACAGTTGGATCCTTCCGGTACTATACTATAACAGTAACCAGTGGTATTGACTACCACCCGTTCCTGGGACCACACCTGTTTGGCATATAGCCCTCTTAGGTACATGCAAACACACAAGGGATATGTCCATCCACATCTGTAAATGCATGCATTGGCCTACAATGCATTCTCTGGATGGGACACATATCCTACACAAAGGTATCATACAGATACCTGTTGTCCGACACATGCTGTATAGCTCTAAGCCAACTATGGCATAGTCATCCACATTTACTATACATACTATCCCGACAGTACCACATAGGTGGTAGCCCCCAACATGTATGTTGGGTAACAATGTGTACATACAGCCAAGTGTTATGCCATCTGTCCCTTGGTATCCACATATCCAGAGGTATTGTGGAGTCCCTCGGTGTATCACATAAGACATTAGGGGCCTGTATGCATATCCACAAGGCTGTTGTACACCTATAATGACTGTCCATTATTGCCAGACATTGCTGTGTATGAACATGTCTGACATATACCCCAGGCATGTACCCTCACTCACACTACTCTATAGTAACTGTCATAGGTGTGTGTGGCACAGATGACCTTGGCCACATATCACTACAATGGCCGGCCTTGTCACATACATACATATGTGACCTATGATCTGAGAAGCAGCGGCACAATCTGTCAAAGGAAACAATTGTATTCATGTAGTATGCAGGCTTCACACCTATGTGCTAACTGAGGTCACATGTACATATATTTATTTGCCACACAGATACCTGATGTGTGCAATGCACATACTGTTTTAATCCTGATATGTCATACCATAGTAAAAGCAACACCCACGCCGCATTAACCAACAGTATCACACACACACACGCGGCAATTGCAGGATTCAAACCCCTATCTAACTATGTTACGATACTAGTGAGACATGCATTAACACGACGTGCTATATGTTTTACTGGGCATTTTGTTTTCTCCTGCTATATTTGTAGGATGCAGACATCAGCACACTTTCCAAAGAGGAATGTACCTCTTTTAATGTGTTTTCCCAGTCTCCAAAAATAGCACTCTTCTCAAAGGTATTCACACACATACAACCCCCACCCACTATCAGCGTTTGCAGGATTCAAACCACTACCTAACTTTGCTATAATACTAGAGAGATACGCATTAACATGACGTGCTATATGCTTTACAGGTTGGTTTCTTTTCTCCTGCTATATTTGTAGGATGCTGACATCATCAGACTGGACATGGTAATGTGTGTTTTATGCAATCCCAGGAATGAACCATGAGGGTCAGGTTGAACAGGACCCCACAATTCTTAGCTTATGTGATCTATCTGTAGATAAATTGCCATTCCTTCATATGACAACACATATTTATGCACAGATTGTTGATTTTGTGGATACGACATGTGTCTAGCATGTTGATAAAGGGCTATTCAAAGTCTATGTGGGACATGTGTAGCTCCATTCAGTGATGTATGTCCTGGGTGGCTGCCTTGCAAACAGTCTAGCATGTTTGGGAACCATGATCTACCCATGAACATACCACAGTTGGTAGGGTTGTGTGTTTGTCAGCTTCCAATAGCTCTGTTTATGACTTCAATCATGATGGACTCCATGGCCTTGCAGATCAGACTTCATAGGCTTATTGGACTATACTTCCCATGGTGTGTTGTGCACCAACACTTTTGGGGAGTGCCATATGTTGCTGTAGCACATTCAATGGTTTCAGATCCTGTGGAGAGGGTGAGGCTCAACAGACTGTTCAGGTGCAGGGTCTGTTTGTTCTGTAGTTCACTCATGACACATATAGGGAAACAATGTAATCCAATTGCTGCCATGCTTTTGGCTTTGGGGAGAGCTGTTTACCCATTCTACATGTGATATCTCCTGGTATGATGATAGGGCCTTTCATCAGTGGGAGGTGGGTATGCATATATGGGCCTGTCTGACAGGATGTCAGCACTGTCAGTCAGGTACAGTTGGCCCTGACTCAGGACATATATGAGTGTACATTGCTATTTATGACATAGCTGAAGGAGATGTCATGTTTCAGTCTGGACTCCTTCGCAGCTACTCATTACAAAACACCGAAAAACCTGAGCACTAAACCCCTGTTATGCTCTTTTACACACTTAATACCCTACTGATCCTTTGTGATCAGTCAACAGAGTATGTCATCATAATATCCTGGCATGTCCAGGGGTCGGCTTCGTGTGTACTCTCCAGTCCAGCTGGTGAATATTGGAATTTTGACACAATGTCACAACTGCCTTATGTACACCGACAATCCTCTCCTCCTCCCAACAAACTCAGATATATGTGAGTGATGCAACTATATAGACATACAGGAGGCTGAGCTCTCACGACCCATGACTGGCACAGTCTATCAGGTGGTGAAGGTAACCACACACACCACAAATCCAGTCTCACATAGATCTATAGCGACAGCAGTCAAACTACATTATCACACATAAACGTACTTGGAGGCTCTAAATAAACTTTGCCTAAGCAGCAGAGACCTCCAAAGCAGACACACAAACAACTGCTACCCCACTACAATACCCACATATCACATAGTTCACAAAGTCAGTGTGCCACACAGTCACTGCCCTTAGGGCTAAACAACACACCTAATACACTTGTAATAGGCGACACTTATTGTCAGACACACTGACGTCCCACTCACCAGGCCGAACAAGAGGATGGTAACTTTGAGCTGTCTGTCGGGTGCCAGGATCCACCACATAACACATGCACTCAGGTCACTCCAAAGCAAGTACAGAAATGGCTCCATTGTTGTCCATGCTGGTGTGAATAACCTCAGACATTCCTCCCTGGACCACATGACATGATACATAGAGGAACTCTCTGATCATGTAGCCCAGGCCAGTATGACACTGACCTTGTGTAGCATCTTACACTCACCAAGAATGATGTCACAGTATACAGACAAAATGATCACTTTTATCAGTTGGTTAACATTTGGTGTCATTCAAAGGGGATCCAGTGTCTGTCAGCCTGGGGTGACATGCTCGACATGCCACGTAGCTTCGCTATAGACAGCTTGCACCTGTCACCCTTGGACAAACCCACCTCCATAGACATTACAGGGTAAAAGAAACTAAGGGAAATTCTGCTCAACACCAGATGTGTTACCCTCAAAATGCACCCACTCAGGACTCTCCTCAGTATGGAGAATATCAATATCTGTGCAGTAACAGACACCTGGTTCAGGCTCCCAAATGCACACCAGCAGTACCAGGTTATACTTCATACCATGCTTTCTGACCACAAGACTCAGAACGGCCAACACAAATAGGGGTGTATCCATATACATCACAGATACACACACCTCCAGGTTAGTAGCACTGCACGAAGCATCGCAGACCATACATGTGCAACTAACAGTGTGAAAAACTGCCTTTCAGTTCATAGCCTGCTACAGACCACCCTCCCAAACTCAGGAACCACACTCGGCTTTCCTGGGAACACTGAAGAATATGAAGGTCTCCCCAAACACCATTATATTGGGTGACTTCAAATACCCAAACATTGACTGGGGATACTACTGAAGCCCCAACAACCTCGCCCAACAGTTGCTACTATTTGTAAACTCAAATGCTATGGCACAACCGGTCACCACACCCACAAGAGGGGAAAACATATTGGACCTGATCATCACCAACATGGGGACTCTATGTTCCACACCAGAGGTATACCCCTCATTGGTAAGGTCAGACCATACATTTATCTCACTGGACATCCATATCCTGTCCCCACACCCATCATAGGTAATCTTGGTGAACTTCTCAAAAGCACACGTCACACTTCTCCAAAGAAAGGTGGTATCCTTCAAAGACCCTGGGACAGTGGTAAATACAGCTCAGACCACTGAATCCTTTACAAACGCATTCTATGGACACCTAGTGGACTGCATGAATCGTGCTATCCCAAATAACAACAAGGCTCACTCCTCCAATGGCAGGGGACCTGTCTGGTGGACCCTGGCCATTAATAAGCTATACAACAAAAGGAGGAGGCTACTACATGATAGAGCACAATCCCAGACAGGGAAGGCATCTGTGATCTGTACTAGCAGAAAGCTACGATCACTCATGAATTCATCTAAGGCCCGCTTCTAATGGACAATTGCACCAGACACTTAGGACAATCACAAGGCCTTCTTTAGTTATGTCAGAAACCTGGGTGGACACTCACTGATATGCTGTGAGTTACTGCATACTGACTAAACATACCTTGAACCCACAGACATTGTCAACATCCTGGCAAACAGGTTCAGTGCAGATGTCTCCCCCCCATCCCCCCTAAGGAGCAACTGTCCATCCCAACCGAGTGTAACCTCCCTGACATCACAAATGAACAGGTGAGTGCTGCCCTCCCCAAAGCAGACAACACAGCATCAGTGGGACCAGACGGTGTCCCAGCCTGCATCTTACACAAGCTTCATAACGAACGTAACCCTCACATTAAGTCACTGTTCAATATCAGAGTTACTACAGGATATGTACCCAAGGAATGGCGTACAGCGACAGTGGTCCTGCTCCACAGAGGTGGTGCCACAACGGACCCCGGAAAATATTGCCCTATAAGCCTAACTAGCCTGTTCTGCAAAGCTATGGAGCGTATTGTCATGGAGCTCATACACATAGACATTGGGAACCTACAGACACTGGGTCCTACGCATTTCAGCTTTGTTGTGGGCAGATCTTGCCTCTTGAACCTGTTTGTATTCTTTAAACAGTTACCAGGTCCATAGACGTGGCATCCCACAAGGCTCAGTCCTGTGGCCTCTCTTGTTCAGTACATATTTCTCTGACATCCAGGCTAACACAGGAGGAATATGGATTACCATGTTCGCAGATGACTGCAAACTGGGTGCCATAATCAACTCTCCAGCTGGTACATGCATACTCAAACAAGGTCCCACAGAGATGGATGACTGGTGCCAGAGCCATGGCCTACAGCTAAATGCCAGTAGATGCATAGTCATCCCCTTTGGGAATAACAACATGCCCACACATTACCACATAGGTGGTAATCCATTACGTACAGTATGAGTTGTTAGGGGTTTGGGGACATGACTTGTTCGTACTCTCGCCTTTGACAATCACGTTGCCAAAGTGGTTAGACAGACCTTCTATATAGCCCACCTTATCCCATATGGTTTCACATCTAGATCATGTGAGGTCATCGTGCCCCTATACTCATCACGACCATGCTTGGTTACAATGCCCCATTTGAGATGTACCTTACCTGACACCTGCAGCAACTGTAATGGCCACAAAAGTTCCTCACCAAGCAGATCTAGGGACTCACACAGATGCCCTGTGCAGTTCGGATACAGTAACTCCAGCTCTACTCAGTTGCTTACCACCTACTCGGATGTGATGTGTGCCTTTTGTTTAAGGAAATGTCCAACCCAGAATTAATAGACATGCTCCACCTCAGGATATCTGAATCCCTTGAAGCTACACACTCCAGGGACATAAACCTCAGCACAGATGTTAATAGGACATGCTGGAGGGACAGATTCTTATCCCAGAGGATCCACTCACTCCAGAATGTAATCCCGGTTTCGCATAGGCAGAGCCACCCACTGACCACCTACAGGAGACATCTTGACAAGTGGATGGGTGATCATATGTTTACCCCTGGGATATCTTCTGTGTCCCTGCCAGACAGAGGCTAAACGTAAATGGGCTATCTTGTGTGACCTACTATTGACAGGCACAGTGTACTAATCTGACAGGGTTGCGAAAGCCAAACACACTCTTGCTAGGCTTGTACATGCCCTAGGGTAGATAGCCTACTATCAACCTCTGAACCTATGTTAATGTTCGGGATGCACAATGTTTATTGATGATACTGATTGCAGGTTTTTATCGTCTTTGCTTTCCCACTTTCTATGAACAACTTAGGTATCTGCAGAACATATTTGATTATGACAGGGTTCCATTATATTATTCATGTGTCTGTTGTCATATAACTGTGTGCACAGGGCAGATTGCTGAATACTGAGAGGTTCCTGGGTTAACACATGCAACTTCCGGATATGTGTGGCCCATTGCTGTACTCAGACATGGCTTAAGTGTGTGAGCATGCCCAGTGTGACCTTTCAGTATATTGCTGTCTGAGGTCCACTACATTTGTTGATGTGTGTGAACATGACCAATATTAACATTTATACTGTGTGTGTGTTGAAAGTCAGGTTCTATTCTTACTGCAGGACTCACCTTTGTGTCATAACTCGACAGGGAGTATGCTATGCCTGCAGGGTTTCCATGAGATACTTTGCATAGACTTATCAATGTTTCTTCATACAGGCTGACCATTGCAATGCTGTCATGGTTTAGTGGTTCACTACTATAACTATAGTGCACAATATCCTGGGTTCAAGGCCCATCACTGCTTTATATTTTCATACTGAGCAGACCAGACTGCTTAAGGGCCAGTAGAGCAAATATGAGCATGTTGGCTTTTGTTCAGCTATGCCCTACTTAGACCAAGCTTGTCCGACATTGCTCAATATTAACTAACATTGCTGGACGTTGCCCAATATTACTCAACATTGACCACAGTTGTGCTAGTTGGTGTGTGCGATTTAGTTTACATATACTACATGGTGGTAAATGCTGTTTAGCACTGCTTTATATTGCTTAACACATGGAAATCATGCCTCAGGTGGTGCTGCAGGGCTGCCTATGTCGGATGCACATACTACACTCCCTATACATATTTGAAAACAGATAGTGTCAAGTTAGGCATCCATTTTACTATATGTGCGAGTCTGAGAGAGGTATAATTTCCAGAGTTCCTACTGAGCCAGTGTATGTGCTATGTGTTGCCTCTTTGCCAAGGCCAAAGCATACTAGGTACGCCTCCTTCTGCCTACTGGGGCAGGCTCAGGTTGTTCCTCCTCCGAGTCACGCTCTGCCTGTGATGGTCTTGGCAATGGTGGGGGGCTGTTTGGCCTGGACCTATGCTGGTCCTGCTGCAGCTGTTTTTGCAGGATCATATTATGTAGCATAGCACATGCCATGACAATTTGGGTACATGTAGTTGGTGAGTACTGCAAGGCTTCACCAGATGTGTCCAGGCACAGGAACCATGACTTGAGCAGGCCAAACACACACTCGATTACATTTTGTGTTTGTGCTTGTGCCTCATTATGGTGTTCCTGTTCAGGTGTGTGTGCATTTCTGATGGGTGTCATCAGCCACGGCTCCAGTGCATAGCCAGCATCCCCCACTAGGTGACCATGTGGGATGTCCCCATTGGCAAATGTCTGGTACAGCTGCATCAGATGCCAGATATGGGAATCATGGTAGCTTCCAGGGCAGCCAGCACACACATTCAGAATTATGCCCTGGGCATCACACATGACCTTGTAGTTGATGGAGGGGAAGCCCTTGCGGTTGAAGTAGACCCTACCCCACAAACCGGCTGGTGCTTTGTTGCATATGTGCGTGCAGTCTATTGCGCCCACTACCTCAGGGTATTCCGCTATTTGCTGGAAGTGATGCATATTGCTGACCAATACCTCACAAGAATTGGGAAAATATACATGATCACCGACATGTGCTGACATGGCATCCAGGAACTGGTGCAGTAGCCTGGATGCTGATGCCTGTGATATCCCCATCATATCACCAGTTGGTCTCTGGAAGGTACCTGTTGCTAATATTCTTAGGCCAACACATACCTTGGTTTCCACTGGGATGGGTTCCCCTCTGTTGGTTCTGTGTGTGAGGCGTGGCCTGCACAGCTCAACAATTTGCTGCAAGAGGTCTCTGTCCACTCTATAGCGCTCCACTATCTCCAGCTCATGTAGCCCCTGGTAGGTTACCCTGGGCCTGTACACTCTTCTCCGTCTCCTCACTGTGGGTAGTCCAGCAGCATTTACATTGTCACCACCCTCAGCATGTTGTATATGTCACCTTGTAACAGCAATGGCAGCCCCTAACATTTCTTTGTCTCAGTAAAGATTTTTCAGTTTTCACTTCTATTAGCTTACTGCAGTGTTGCAGTGTCTCTTGAGAGAAACATAATGGACTGTTGTTTGCAGAGTTTTAAGTGCTGGGCTGGGCTGGGCTAGTGTACTGCCTGTGTAATTGCCTGATTCTGATTGTTTTCACCTGCTAGCTCTGCTAGTAATCCCTGGTAACTTCCTACTATTTGTTGTGCTTCCTTTTTCCTTTCTGTTTCCTCGGGGGGGCAGTGCAGTGCACAAAAGAGCAAACACGCGCACAGCAACTCACACGCGCGCTCACATGCTTACACGGACTTAAACTTGCTTATTCTTGTTAAAATGCATGCACACCGGCACAAACGTGCTTACAACTCTTTCAACAGCCTTATACATGCTTACTCCAGCTTAAACGTGCGCACTCATGCTTACACGCGTGCACACATTCTTACTTGGGTTTACAGGCACACACCCACGTGCATACACGCTCAGCAAGAAACTTTAGTGTTATCCATGGCATACACCTTCGATTTCTTGCCTTTACATAGCCTACCTGTTGACACACCTCTTTCATTGATGTGTAAATGACAGCTGACACATGCCACTCTGCTCCAATGAGCTTCACTTCTTTCATACATACCCCCCTCGTGATGTCACCTATCTTCTACTCTGTTACTCCCCTTATCCTACTCCTACACTCCACTGACTGTGCTCATTTACTATGTAAACTTGCAATTCACTATCCTAACCCCCATTTCCATAGGATTGCCTACTAATGCTTGGTTACATCTCTTAGACTGAGCTTCCCCCCTTAGCAACCTCTACTCGGTGGCCATGTTGTCTTCAGCCTGCCATTCTCTTGCATTGTAAATTCATATTAGGAATACAATCCACATTTGTGGATCTTAATTATTGATTTTCTTGTTTTTAGGGCACGTTTGCACGGCGCTGCGCTACACTTAAACCCCGGAGATCGGGATGAAAAAAAGAAAAGTTACTTTATTTTTATTTTGCATCACTGAACGTTGCCAATGGCTGATTTTTGGCCATTGGCATGCTTCCTCATGTAAATGCATCCTTTTTTTGGAGCTGTCACGGCTCCGTTTTGCTATTTGCAGAACCGTACTCAGTTATCAACTGAGTACATTTCTACAAATAACACTACTCCTACTCGGACAGGTTCGGGTTTCCTGGATCACAAATTTACCTCATTTGCATAGCTTTCACCTGCAATTGAGGTAATTTGCATATCCAAGCCCTGTCCATGTATCACTCATTTTGAGATCTCTGTTGCACGCCCCTACCGGCTGTTCCTGGATCGCTCGGCAGACATGTTGGCTGCATGGAGTCTTACTCTACTCTTAGACTCCGTGCAAGCCTTCGTGAATCCGGCCCAATGTTTCCACTGGTACATGTTGCAAATGTTCTGAAGACAAACTTAGTTTTTAAAATGAGATGAATAAACTCACTATCAGTATTAATGTACTTACAAAACACACAATTTAAACAAGGAGCCATCTTTTTTGTGTGCACCTGGATTGTTACTAGTCTGCATCTAACATCCTTGTAACATAAATACTGTTTGAGATTTCTCTCTTTCTTAAAGATAAAAAATGGTTGAGCTCCTAAAATTCTATTAAGTTCAGCATCAGATTGTAAAATGTCCCAGTTTTTTTCTAATACCCTGCATTTTACTTCAGTGCCTATTGTATTTCATTACATAGCCTAAATTGTGTCTCCTAGACAACTTTTCCATATTAACTGTTGTTTGATAATTCCTTCTATTCAAATAAGGTTTGGCTGAATAACCAAGTTCAGATATAACAAACTCGGCATTATTTTCCAGGACACACTTATCATAACTTCTTTTTATGAGGTCATCAGTCATATTACTAATCTCACATGCAAAACCATGTTCTGTAGTATTGAGTCGGCTTGCTCTTAGAAACTGGCTTTTTACAATGCCCTTATAGACATACCTAGGGTGCATACTCGCATTGTGCAGATATTGTGTAGTTTGAACATCTTTCCTGTGTATAAACATTTGTATATCATTGCTAACTTTGACTAATTTCACATCCAAAAAATTCACCTCACTACTTAAAAAGTGTGCATTAAAATGAAGAAAATCTGTGGTATCACGGAGGTTCTTAACAAACAGCTCAAAACTGTAATTGGTACCTTTCCACAGCCATATAACATCATCTACAAAACGCTTATAAAATATAAGGTCATGATGTCTAAATCCACTCAAATCTACATCAAAAATATACATCTCTTCCCATCTAGCTAGAACAATATTGGCGTAACTATTCGCCACAGGCCTACCCATAGCCACACCTAATACTTGATGGTATATACTTCCATTAAATGTAAAGATATTATTTTCTAAAACAAGATCTAACAAACAACATATAAGTGAGATTTTCTGAGATGAGAAATTGCTGTGCCTAACCAAGAATTCCCTTACTAACTGCGTCCCCACATCATTAAGGATCACAGTAAACAGGGACTTGATGTCCCTTGTTACAAAAGACGTTTCAACTATTCGATTTCCATCTAAAAGACACATAGGGCACCTAAAAAGTCACCTGTATCTTTAATAAATGCTCGACTATATTTAAGTAAGGGCTTAAGCTGTTCATCCAAATATTTTGATATGGCCATAGTTGCACACTTACTTCCTGATATAATAGGCCTCATAGGGGGTCTAATCAAGTTCTTATGAATTTTAGGCAAGCCATAAATAAAAGGGCAGACAGGGTGCTCAATATATAAGTAGTTATATAACTCAGGAGTGATAGACCTTTGCATAAGGTGATCATACAAATTAACTTTAATATGATATATCATCTTATTCATTTCCGTACTACTTATAATTTTAAAAGTATTAATATCATTCAAAAAACTGAGCATCAAGTTGTTATATTCAGTAACACTCATAATTATTGTTTTGCCCCCCCTTATCAGCAGATTTAATAATTATGTCATTCCGAGCACACAAATTGACTAAAGCTTTCCTTTCTTCTGCATTCAGATTAAAGTACTTATCAGGTTTCTCCTTAAAGAAAAGATCATATAGATCGTTTTCACACATTTTAAAAAATGCAGCTACAATGGACGAGTTAGTAGGTACAAATGTAGTACTCTTTTTAAGTTCATTCATGTTATTCAAATCATTTTTAAAAAGCAGCTTAAGATCCACATTTCTAATGAACAACCTAACTTCAGTGAGGCATTCATTTAGCACACCATTAATAGAGGGTATAAACGAGAGTTCTTTATCTAACAGGTTCAACTCTGCTAAGGAAAGAACATAGTCAGATAGATTAACCACAGTATGTCCTATCAGACTTTCCAACTCTATGTTTCTAGGCCTACCTTTGGTCTCACCCCAAGATCTCTGTGTTGATGAACAGCATTCTTCTGGGGAGCCCCTCTTTGCTGACTCTTCTCTCTGGTCTGGGGATGCACCTGTATAGACAGCTGTAACTGAAATTTCTTTGTTCCTAAAAAATCCTTAATTTGAGGTATGGATTACCTCTGGTCAGTCCTGTGATTCTTTACTAGCTGAAGCACAACGTCTGTTGAAGAAGCAGCAGTCATATTCCCTTCTACATTGATATTAAAGGAATCAAGTGCCACAACTAATTCCCTATAAGCGAAACCTCATTTCCTTGTGAAGACCTTTCTGCCGCATTACTTGTAGGTAAAGCACTAGCAATTTCAGTAGTATTTGAGATGTCAGGACCAGAAAATGCACTTTGATTAGAAGGAATATGGGACAACTTAGTTACTTCCCTGGGCCACGAGAATACGTGGTCTTGTTTGAAATCATTAATGTCTCTTAAGAACTTACGTTTCTTAGTGGAGATTAAATTGTGTTCAAATTTCTTTAATCTATCCAGGATAATTTGGTACTCTAGTGTTAGGTTATTAAATTCATCACATGCCACAAGCTCACTTTCTTTACAGGCAATCTCACTACTAAGATTACACTCAGTGTCCTTGAAGAAATCATTCATAATAATCATATACTGCATACTGGCCTGAAAATTAAGCTCTTGCCACATTTTTAATAAAACTGGATATGCATTACCTTAAGTTGGCAGTTTTGTGATTCTCAGTCCTCTGGGTACAATTCCAGTCTCAACATAGGCTGAGAAAGAAAGTTGCTACCATTGCAGTTATTTATATTTCTGTACCAGTAATTCCAAATTGTGCATTTTACTTAAACAATCTTGCCTTTTAACATTACAAGCAGTAGATGTACTCACACAAGTCCTGAATCCAGATGAATTGGAGGACCAAGTGCCCCCAGATGGTAGCAGTGGGATTGAGCTCCCCACCCATGGGCAGTCACCACTGTTCCTTCACAGCCCTGAAGGTGGCTGTACTGAGGGCTGGGTGCCAGGGCTGGCCTGCCCCTCCAGGTATGCCAGTCTGCCCTCAATCTGGCACAGTCGGTCATCCAAATCATGCTGGATAACTCTCCACACAATCCCTGGGAACTGAGTTTGGGTGACAACATCCTCTCCGCACCCGCACATGGAGAGGTGGGCCCTGTCCCCTGAGGCAGTTCCACCCATGGGTGGTGCAGGACCAACAGAGGAGGCAGCTCCAAGTTGGGTCCCAGATGTGCTGGTACCCGGTACCATGGCCAGATGAGGTGGGGTAGGTGGATCTGCCAGAACCGGCCTACCCAATCATGCTATGGTGTTGAGGTTTGTCAAAGTGTATTGATTAGTCATGAATAGAACATTTCAACATTAGTTATAACAGCATGCATGAGTGTTCCAATTAACCCAGAACAATAGAATTGCATAGCATATAGAACACAGGCATAAATGGAATAACAGTCATTATTGTAACAGCATGCCAGTAACAGTTATGGTAAACAACAACATTGGTATTTCAACAAGGTATGTTAGTATGCAACCATTGTAATATATAACCAATAATACAACACAAGGGTCTACATTAGGTTTTGAGAGCAACATATGTGAAAATGGAAACATACCAGTAGTATAAGAATAATAACTTGTGATGCAGATAAGGGATGGAGGGAGAGAAAGACATTCCATTGCCAACTGTATAGGCTATATTGTTCACAAAAGTACTGCTCAATACTCTACAGGTCTGCCCTTACTTTACATCTACAAGAGCTCTATAGCTTCTGTAGCATGTGCATACCTCTCAAGCTATCCAGATGGGATGGTATTGGCCAAGATGTAACACCTACAGGTATATACAGGTAATTACTGGAGAATATTACATGTCAGGAGAACATATATGACTACCAAGGTGTGGTCTGCATTGACATGTGAGTCTGCTACTGGCATAATTCAACTGAGTTTATATTTGTGTTCAAGTTTTTAGCAGCAATAATCACTATCCATGACAGCGTGACACATGACAAACATGTATCGTTCACAATACAGAGAGTTTACTCTTATCCTGTCATCATTAGACTATCAGCAGACATTCACAGACACACCAGGCATACAGCCATACCAACAACAGAACATTAATTTGTCTTATTAACTTGGAATAGTTCTGTGATTCATGTCATTTTATTTAATGGGGTCTTATCATCTTGCTGAGAAATGCTGTTTATGCAGTACTACATCTGAACACAGACATTAGTATACCCTTCATACAGCTACTACAGATATTTATTTACCTGTAAGTCCTGTGGGGAGAATATCTGTTAACAATACATAACTGTTTCTATAAATAATCAGTACTACTTGTCTGTTACTATAAATATATCTTAGCACCTGGCCGTGGATTCAAACCCCAGTGAGTGTGTGGCAAAATGAACAACATATATATATTGCTTATCACCCTGAACTGTTGTGTGTGTGTGTTGATTGAGTGATATGTCTCTAAATCTCACCTGGTGACAAAGTGTGACCTGGTAATATAGGTAGAGTGTCATACAAGACTGCAGTTACAGTTGAACCTACATGCATGTGATTCATGCATGACAGAGATAGTAGGTGAACTGTGTATTAATACTTAGAATGCAGATGTACACAACCCCAAGTGGATGGGGATATGTGTGATCTGTACAGACCATAGTGGTGTGCTGGGTTGCCTACCTGACCCATATACATTTGCAGATGGTATATTTGCAGTCTATGGCTATTACACTTTTATACTTGACTGCGTCAGCACACCTACATTCAGGGATGCATATAGCTGACATGCAAAGGTTAACACAAGACAATCCTGGGGGAAACACACTATAATACCTTACACAGTACTACTCTAGGTTCAGCTCTTAGTGCAGAATACATTTATTGCATTATATCATGTACTACAACTCCACATCTACACTTTAGCATGACAGTTATTTATTGTACAACCTTTGGTCACTTCATGGTGTTATACTCATGTTTACTTCACAAAACCTTTAATATTTGTTTCTTGAAGAACAGCCCAGAATACACACAACAATTCACAGAACACAGATTTATTGAGGGTGAGATGACACAGTGATTGGTTTACAGCTGACAATCTTGATTGTCCTACACTTTAAATAATCCAGGCATTGGAACACATCTGTTATCACACAATCTATGCAGTACTACCTTTATTTCATTACAATTCTAACTGCAGTTGTACTGTATTTCCTGTAGAACAGGAATGCAGTTAATGTATTCCCTTCACATTTTCAATGCCGGTGTACTTTATTACCAGAACATGTATTATTAATACAGTATACACGTTATTCCCAAATATTATTAATGCTGTATTTACTTTCTTTCCATAACAGTAGCATGTTTCATGCTTTCATCTATATTGAACTGTACCAGTCAATATTCACTTATATCAGTCCAGGTCTATGTACACATTCATTGCAGTACACTCACAACAGACTATACCTAGTGGCAGTTACTACTGTACTCTTTCTTAATTAGATTACTATATATTGCAAGATATATCTGTAATCACCGCACTGTCAGTGCATCCTGGCCAGGCACCCTACATGGACCTCCAGGTTTGCGAACCCTTTCTTCTGCAGCTGTGGGTGGAAAAAACACCATTATGCATGCATGTCTATCAGATATTTATACTAAAATTTGGTAAATCACTGGTTCCTATACTTACAAACTTCTGGGGCATTTCTGTCCCAAGCATCTTGGACCAAGAGCCCCCCCCCCTTCTTTGCTTCCGGTCATCATAATGATGATGAACCTACTCATCAGTGCTGGGGATTCCATTTGCAGTGGTAAGGTCATGTACCAGATGGTCCAGGCTTTTGACTTGTATTCAGAGCCCTGGTACTGACCCTGCAGCAGCCAATCACCATGATCTTTGACAGGGAGCCTAACCATGACCCTGGACTCCAAAATGCCCAAGTGCGGCACCCAGAAGCATGTATCCTCTCCAACTCCATCCATAGTTCCTGCAGTGATTAAACTTCAACAGGTTTTGGCTGTATTCCTGCCTGTTCAGCTTAAATAAGGCTGTTTTCCCACCCTTTGCAGCCATTGGACCATTTTTAAAAAATGCTTTTCACTTAGCACCTTGCAAACCCTCTAAGCTGAGTTGAGCAGTGCTTAAACTGGTAAATGCTCAGCAATTCTTAGCGGTGCACAAACCCACTTAACTGAGCTGAGGACTGCTTAAACTGGCATTGCTAAGCAGTGCACAAACCAGCTAAGTGGAGTTGCATGTGGCTAAGTACTGCTAAAACAGATCCTGTTTAAACATTACTTGGCTTGGCTTAGCAGTGCTTAGCTAAGGGCAAACCAGATTTTTAAATAATAAATAGAAAATATATTGACATTAATTGCTCATTAATAATACTTTATTATTATGTGTATGCATTTTACTTTACATGACCTAACCCACATATTTTAATTACATTATCTTGGGGTGTGACTATAATGTAGTAGACACCTATGTGTAACTGGAGCTTTTCTCCTCGTATCTCCACTGAAAATGGGCGTCTGGACCAGCTGGACTAACCCGGTTAACACATATCAATAACTATGTCCATATAAAAAAAATTATATATTAATGCTATCAGATGTAAAAGATGGATGGCTAGCCTGGGTATTCAAACCATGCACCTACTGCACACAATGCTGTGACACTAACCGTTCAGCTAACGCGGATGTGAAGATTTCAGCTATACATTTCTATATAGCTTTCAGGTATGTTTAAGTACTGCTGAGCAACATGCCACACAAACCCGCTCAACTATGCTTAAACTTGACTTTTTCCATTAAAATTAAAAGCATCCAGTTTCTATTTTTAGATGACGGGCATGTGTTCATTGCTAAGTGTCATGCCATGCTGTGCAAACACAAGGAAAAAAGAAAAAAGGTAAATGACATTTTAACATTTATATTTCAGTGCCATCTGTCACTTTGACAGTACAGGGGGTATGTTATGGACACTGTAACACACCCCCTACAAAACAAAAGAAAAGTGCCAAGTAAACACATTTAACATTTTTATTTCAGTGCCGTCCGGCACTTTGACAGTACAAGGGGTGTGTTACCCATCTCTGGGCACTGTAACACACTCCCTACACTGATTCAGTAACCATGTACATGGCTTTCCCTCAGTAGCACGCCTTTATTAACATGCAAGGTGCACTGCAGAGAGGGAGCTGCAGACACGGCCACTGTACACCCCATGTAGAGATTGCATTATACTTACACAGTGCTTATTAAATCTGCAGGATTGTGTTTAGCTCCAGAACAATAAGCCTCCACTGAATTCCAGGAAAACTTGCCAACTATACATATATTTGACTAAAGAACATTGAGGGAAATTTTATGCCTATTACTTCTCAGCAAACTAAATCTTGGCCTTACTCTTGACCCTTCACTTATTTTTTTGTCTTTGCAATGCTAACATTACAATTAAAGTTTCATCCTGACTTACATTATTCCATCACATCTCCCACCTCCTTGCACTCATCACAGTTATCATTATCTATGGATAGAAATATATTTTTTTCTTTTTATCCTTTTTGACTTTGTACTTTCAGTCCCTCTCAGTTCACCCCATCCAATGATGGGCATTCTAGCTTCTCCCTTTCCCACTGAATCTCCCTTTCTCTGTCTCTGACTCAAGGTTGGGGCCGATGTGGATCTTAAGTGCATCCTAAGGGTGGTCATGTTGCTGACTGCTTCTTCCAGAGGATGTGTTTTATTTAATGACCCTCCCTCCACCCTCTATTCCACCAAAGGGTAACTCCTATCTATGGACAAAGCCTCCCTTCAGGAATCACCTAGATGAATGCCCCCCCCCCCCCCAGGATGGGCACATCCATAGCTTCCTGTCAGTACCTCAGATCCCAATACACTAATTAATCCAGGGTTGCCTAGCTGTAGTTGGAGCTTTATTACTCTATGGCACTGGCAATTGGCTATAGCCAGAAATGCCCTTATCTCCTTTGCCTATACTCTTCACATCACAATCACAGACTGCAAATTACAGAATTCAAAACATGCGTATATTTTCTCCTTGACTATAATGCACATTTCAACAAATTACTGAAAATTTTCAGCTGGCTAGTCAGTACCAGCAGAGCTACATTTCTACTCAGCACTTTCTTCCTTAATCTTCTTCATTTGGGATACTGCCCACCTCTAAAGGGACTGTTCTCAAGAACAGAACCAAACTGCTCCCTCTGTAGCACTAATGCTGATCCCTTTACTCTTACGAGACCGAAATTCAAAACAGCCATCAGTGGAAGAGATTTCTCAAGATTAGACTCATTTGTCTGGAACAACCTCCTTGAAGTAGAAACAATCAGACTCTGCAGGCATTCAGAACTGCTCTAAATTAATATTTAATGAAGGAATGTAAATGTACGTGTTTTCATGACACAGGTTAATGCCAGACAGATTCTTACTTTGTATAATATAACCTGCTTCATTTACATTTTAATCTGTGTTGTTATGTTACCACGTATGTGATGTTAATAACTGTACATATGTACATAGAATATTTGAGTGTATTATGTACAAAGAGCAAATTGATACTGCCACATGTCTTAACTGATCACAACACTTTCATTTTGTTATCATTTACTGTATTGAATCTTAGGGTGTTATATACCTCTACAGGTAGTCATATCATGTCTGAAAAAGATCAGCAGACCTGTTAACTTACCCTGATATCAAATGAAAAATGAAGATCATGATGATGATGGAATATGTTATGCCACGGCATGCCAGAAATAAACACATTCAAAATGAATGCATGCAAAATTCAATCTTATCTGTCTGTAGTGAACACAGCCTGAAACAGTAAGCAAGTAAATTATTTGTTCAGTAAGTAATTAAAAGGTAATGAATGATACTTAGCAACTGAATTTTAAAATACATGTTACACTCAGTGGTAGTTAATTATGCAAATAAAATAAAAATTACTTGCTGAGGAGAAAGATTACAGTGAAAATATAGCATGTAACTGACATGGTGCTGATAATGCACCAGTTATGCTGGCTATAAACAAACACATGCATACATGAAAAAAATACTTGGTAGTATACATGAGACATGGAAAACAGAGGCACTAATTCATTTCTGACATTAAATAACAAAAAGTTCCACTATACTGCACACATTAAAAATAGCATGATACAAGACATTAAGTAATAAATAAAACAACTAACCAAATAACTAGATGTTGCAATGAATAATGAATCATTGAAATAATATTTGCATGTATAAAAAGAAGTTGATTCTTGAGCTGCATAAACAGAAAAATGTCCAATTGAATGCTTTTAATATTATGCCAAGGTCAAATCAATGTAAAGTTTATTAAAATAAGTGGTGAAAAGAATATTTTCAAATGTGATGAGGAAAAAGACCTAGGCATTCAAAATTGTCTTTATTTTTCCTTCCATTTAAGCCATTAGTATAAAATTCTTTAAATGAATCAATTTCTTCACTACCTAGACTTTATGCTCATTCAGTGTCTATTTTATTATGAGGCATTATCCAAGCCGAACTGTACAAACTTAAAGCAGAATATATCGCTTGGATACTACTGTTAAAGAGCAGAAAATCAGATATGTCCAAAGTCACTTTGTTCATGGATCATGGTGATGGCATGCATTACTTAAATATACTGGCTGGATTTAATGTACTGCTACTAGGATGAAGGAACCTATAATATTATGTTAATTGCAATGCTACAACAATGAAATTTACATTTTTTTTGGCTAGTACAAAGAAATAATATGACCTTGAAAAAAACTATATGGAACTAGAATATATGTCATAAGCTGCCATTTTTTTCAGGATTACTTAGTCTGCTCTGCATCAATTAAGTATACTGAGATGGACTGGCTTCACCATAACCATGAAATGGACAAAGCAAGTATCAGTCAATGAATGATAACTGTTGAAGTGAATGAAGGATTGTATCAGTTACTTCATCCATGTTCCCAGTCTAACACTGGAATTTTCAGTGTGGTGTTTAAACTGGTGTTATTCACTAAGTTGCATAGGAAGGACTGTCATGTGAATCATTTATTACATAGGGACAGTCTTCATCCTCCCTGTGTATTTAGAAGTGTGGCTTCTAACCAGTTATTTAGAGCCTCAAGGTTAAATGCTAGGGATAGTGATTTTATTGGTGAAGTTGATAATGTGAAGATGAACCTGAAGGAGAGAGGTTATGAGGAATATCTTATTCAAAACAACGCAGTTAAGATTTTTGATAAAAGGATGAATGAAGCCAGACCATATTTTTCTGCAGGTGATAGAGAGTTTGTTAGGAGGTGGGAAAGCAAATATAACACAGGTCTGAGGTTTAAAGTTACTTATACTAGTGATGTAGATAGTTATAAGGACATCATTATCATTAAAAAACAATGGGGTGTTCTTAGAACTGATAATGATATCTCTAAGCACATACCTGAAGTGCCGTGCTGTGTTATCCTAAGGATGCAAGTAGGAATTCTCATATAGTTGGAACCAAACCATGTGGTCATTGCAACTGGCGTGCATATATTGACAGCAGTTGCAAATTTGAACATCCTGACCAAGGTAGATGTTATAATTTCACAATAGCAGCTACATGTGATACCTTACATATTGTTTATTTAGCTTACTGTACTGCATGTAAAACGTTTTACATAGGTAAGACTGACCGTCCCTTTAGAGAACGCATAAGAGAACACATCTACCATATGAATAAAGACAATGTGGTTAGTACATTGGCGAAGCATGTTTTGAGTACTGACTCCAGTCATAGTTTTAAATTTTTAGTTATTGCTAGTGTTTATGAGAATGTGAGGCATACATGCAAAGACTGAGGATTTAGAATCTTCATGGATAGTGAGGTTCAGGGCTGATGTGGGACATGGGCTTAATGAATCAGTTCCATTAGTACCTAAATTAAAGAAGACACCCCTAAGAAGGTAGTTAGTATTAAGGCATAGTTTTAGCATGTATTATTTATGTATGATTTTTTTATATTAAATTTGTATGTCTTTTTTATGATCTGTTTTTAAATCTGTGGTTTTAAATTTGAATTTGTATAATGTGACTTCTGATGTATAAATAGGGGTGTGTGTATGTTAGTGCTTTTGTAATACACCTGATGATGCCTGTTTGGTGAAAGTGCTTGTGTTTTGTTGCACTGCAGTAAAATATTTGAACTGGATATATCAGCTGTTTCTGTGTCTTCCTATTCGTTTGTTGCTGTAATATTTGCTTTGGATACAGTAATTAAGCCTTTTATAGAGGTAGTAGTTTTTGTCATTTTATTAGTTGGAATATTTTATGTTTGGATGTCTTGGTCTTCTTTAACAAGTGGTCTATAAATTATAATGAAAGTTGTTAAGCAGGATGACTGTGTTGAGAAAACAGATGTTCAACAAATGTGTAAGATACCTAAATTACCAGTGTTTGGGATTTTGCGATCTATGAGTTAGAATATTTATTTTGCAGGTAGTGCAGGGGGCTTGCCCCTCCTGTGAAAAACATGTTTTTTATTTTTGCATGCTCCAAGGTCATTTTTCAGACCATGTACACTGCACCACCAAGTATTTTTTTTTTCTATATTGTATTGATGTTAATGATATTGATATCTGGGTGTTTTGACATTTAAGTGGACCAGTATATTATATTTATATAGATATATACACAATTGTGTGCGTGTATGTATACAGTAAATCTAACCTGAAAATTCCAATATTAGACTGGGAACATGGATGAAGTAACTGATACAATCCTTCATTCACTTCAACAGTTATCATTCATTGAATGATACTTGCTTTGTCCAATTCATGGTTATGGTGAAGCCAGTCCATCTCAGTATACTTAATGGATGCAGGGCAAACTAAGTAATCCTGAAAAAAATGGCAGCCTATGACAGGAATTCACAACACATAGACACACATACAGACATACACACACACACACACACACACACACACACACACACACACACACACACACACACACACACACACACACGCACGCACGCATGCACACACACACACACACACACACACACACACACACACACACACACACACACACACACACACACAATTTGGAGGCTTGCTGTTTCACCCATGGAATGTCTTTGGGATAATAAGGGAACTAGGCAACACAGTGAAAACCCATACAGTAATAGACTAAATGTGTGTACTCCGCACAAAAGGCATTTCAGCCATGAATCATAGTCATAAACTCAATGTGCAAACTCAACACAGAATACATCTCAGCCATGAATCATACAGTAGTTGACTAAATGTGCACATTCCACATAAAAGGTATCTCAGCCATGAAACATATAGTCAAAGACTAAATGTGTGAACTCTGCATAAAAGGCATCTCAGGCATGAATCATACAGTAATAGACTGAATGCGTGCACTCCACAGACAATGCATCTCAGCCATGAACCATACAGTTATAGACTAAATAGCCACTCTGCACAAAAGGCATCTCAGCCATGACTCATATAATCGTAGAGTAAATGTGGAAACTCTACAAAAAAAGGCATCGCGACCATGAGTCATATGGTCTTAGACTAAATGCATGCACTCTGCACAAAAGGCATCTCAGCCATGAATCATATGGTCATATACTTGCTATGCTCACTCCGCACAAAAGGCATCTCAGCCATAAATCATACAGTCATAGACTAAAAATGCATGCCCTACACAAAAGATATCTCATACATGAATCATACAGTCAAAGACTAAATGCATGCACTCTGCACAAAAGGCATCTCATCCTTGAATCATAAATCATAGACTAAATGTGTACACTCCATACAAAAGTCACATCAGCCATGAATCATACGGTCATAGACTAAATGCATGCATTCCACATAAAAGACATCCCAGCTATGAATTATGCAGTCATAGACTACATTTTTACACTCCATACAAAAGTCACATCAGCCATGAATCATGCAGTCATAGACTAAATGTGCACAGTCTGCACAAAATGCATCTGTCTCCAGAGCTGTGGACGGGGATAAGGAGGTCCACACAGCCTATTTGGACCTTGCAAAGGCCTTCGACATATTCCCCCACTCTGGAATCATAGATAAAATTACTAAGCTGGGCATAAATCCCTACGTGACTTGATGGGTTGCCAACTGGCTTACTGACAGAACCCAGACTGTAAAAGTAGCTGACTCCAAATCCAGCTCCAGACAAGTGACAAGTGGAGTACCTCAGGGTTCAGTCCTGAAACCACTCTTGTTTGGCATCTACTTCTGTGACGTACAGGCCAACACTAAGGGACTCTGGCTATCAATGTTTGCAGATGACTGCAAACTGGGAGCCATTATTGAATCCTCAAATGATGTGGATATTCTACAAAAGGGCCTTACAGAAACAGATGCCTGTTGCCAGAGCCATGGGCTCAAGCTTAATGCCAAGAAATGTATAGTCATCCCCTTTGGAAAAAAACATGTACCCATGAACTACCACATAGATGGCAGGACACTAAACATCTAAAGTGTGATGAGAGACTTAGGGACACAAGTGGACAGTGGTCTCACTTTTGATAACCACATCGCCACAACAGTCAGGAAATCCTTCTATGTGGCACACCTCATGACTAAGGGCTTTTCATCCAGAAAAAAGGAGATCATTGTCCCACTATACTCATCCCTCATTAGACCCATTATAGAGTATAATGCCCCATTTGGTATGTACCTCACAAGACATCTGCAACAGCTGGAAAGGCCACAGAAATACCTCACTAAAAGAATCATAGGCCTAAAGCAGATGCCATATGCTGACCGTCTAAAAAAACTCCAGCTATACTCTGTGGCATATCGTCTACTCAGAGGCGATCTCTGCTTAACATACAAGACCATGTCAAACCCTGAGCTGTTGGACATGCTCCACTTAAAGAAATCCCAATCCCTCAGAGCCACACGCTCCATGGATCTAAACCTTATCATCACAATGAACAAAACATGCTGGAGGGATAGGTTCCTGACCCAGAGACTCCCCATACTCTGTAATAGACTGCCCATACATGTCAAGCAGAGCACCTCATTGGCCCTCTTCAAAAGGAACCTTGATGATTAGATGGGAGATAGGAAATTCACCCTGGGGATCATGTCAGTCGCCCTACTAGACAGGGGCCCAGAGAAATAAATATTGTGGGAAAAAATTTCCAGGGAATTGTTATGGCTAGGCTTGCATAGGCCTTAGGACCGATAGCCTAGTACCAACCTATGAATCTATGAACCTATGAATCAAACATTAGGTGAACAACATTAACAGCTGTAGCATTGTGTCATACTAGGTATCATAATCTCTGTCTTATTAAAGAAAGAATGAGATTATAAAAAGGGGAAATCTCCTGTTTGCCAGTGGCTAGTTGATAAATGCTATCATTAGTGGAAGGGCACTGGCATCTTGCTATGGGTGTAGATTAATGGAAGAGTGAGAATGTGATTATGTTTTGTGTGTGTGTGTGTGTGTGTGTGTGTGTGTGTGTGTGTGTGTGTGTGTGTGTGTGTGTGTGTGTGTGTGTGTGTGTGTGTGTGTGTGTGTGTGTATTATTTGTAGGTGTGGGATGTTGCATCCTGCAATAAAGGATTGCTTTTATGTTTTGTGTCATTGGGGGGTGTCATAGTTTTGAATAGTGTATTCCTATAGCATCAAAAAAATCACATGTTGATTAAAAGATATTTGATTATTCACAGTAAACCCTGGCAACAGATTTGGTGACTTCAGTCCATATTATACATGTTTCAGCAGTGATGCTAGAAGCAAGCAAAAAAAAGTTTCATGATCTGCTGTTTTCTTATAGTTTTTTTTTTCTTTTTGCAGCAGAGTTTAGGACAGAAACAGAAGAGAAGAGTCATGATTTGCTATTTTCTTATAATTTTTAGATAAACAGTAGTGTTTTTTCTGAATTTTTTTCTATTTATCTTTTTCCTCCCCATCTGACCATAACTGTCTCATTGTACTACTGATAAATTATCCCTTCTTCACCTTGGCTTGGTGTAGCCTGGGTGAATTATTCCTTCTTCACCTTGGCTTGGTGTAGCCTGGGTGAATTATTCCTTCTTCACCTTGGCTTGATGTAGCCTGGGTGAATTATTCATTCTTCACCTTGGTTTGGTGTAGCCTGGGTGAATTATTCCTTCTTTACCTTGGCTTGGTGCAGCCTGGGTGAATTATTCCTTCTTCACCTTGGCTTGGTGTAGCCTGGGTGAATTATTCATTCTTCACCTTGGCGTGGTTAGGCTGGGAGAATTATTCATTTTTCACCTTGGCTTGGTGTAGCCTGGGTGAATTATTCATTCTTCCCCATGGCTTGGTGTAGCCTGGGTGAATTATTCATTCTTCACCTTGGCTTAGTGTAGCCTGGGTGAATTATTCATTCTTCACCTTGGCTTGGTGTAGGCTGGGAGAATTATTCATTCTTCACCTTGGCTTGGTGTAGCCTGGGTGAATTATTCATTCTTCACCTTGGCTTGGTGTAGCCTGGGTGAATTATTGATTCTTCACCTTTGCTTGGTGTAGCCTGGGTGAATTATTCATTCTTCACCTTCGCTTGGTGTAACCTGGGTGAATTATTCATGCTTCACCTTGGCTTGGTGTAGCCTACTGTTGGTATGACATTCAAAAGTGGTGGAATTTCTGCTGAACAGCCTGCTCATTCATTCCATGGTAAGTGTTTTGAGTGGTACAGTTCCTTCTACATCAAGTCCATATGTAAGAATAAAGTTATACAGTCTTTATTGATCCCTAAGTACTACACTCCATGCTGCCAGCCAGAGTAATACCTCTGTTGCTGACTTCAATGGGACAGCACATTTGGCCATTGCTTGGTGTTGTTCCTGCTGTAGGTTTAATGTAGTAACACTCTTCTTAGAAAGCATAAATTCACAACCCATTGTTCATTTCCTCATCTCCACCACCAACCCACTCCCACCATCCTAGCCATTTTCACAGACAAACCGGACCACTTCACAAACATGGGTGGTTATATCTTCCCTTTTACAGCATGGATTCAAGCCACTAACCTGAAGGTTTACCATTTACTATTTTGTTAGATGAATCATGTCAGCTGATCTGACTTTAATCATGGTGTGTACATATCTTTGTCAATTGTGATCAGGAGGTATTTGAATCATTCTGTTAGAAGCTTTGCATTTTCGTTAATCTGCATCTTTGTTTTATTTTTTCTTTATGGGCCTCTGAACTTGAGTGTTTGCTGGTTACTTGCAATTCACTCTTTACATTTCAATGTACAAAAGGCTGAGAGTCTGACTAGAAGAGGGTGAAAGGAAGGGATTACTGGTACCCTAATTTCACCAATCTCTAAGGCTATATGTGCGTATGTCCTTGTCCTTCAGCACTGCCACTTCCAAAGACAATAACATTGGTGAGATTGCAAGCTCTTTAAACTATCAGAACCCAGAGCACTGATTCCTCCTCAGTATGACCATGCTTTAATTACCATTGTCTTAATGTACCATATAGTATTGTTCCTGATTTGATACAACTTGCTGTTGTTCAGGATGAAAGTCATTATAAATCCAACCAAGGAGATAACTACTGTTTCACTCAAATTCTGTATTTTCTTGCTGTTTTTACCCTCTATAATAAACATTGTACAGTTTAGCATCATGTGACTGATTTATTTGTTTATTTATTTGACATTTGGTTACCAGGAATGTCCAACTAGGTAAGAAACCCATTTTCAGCAAAGGCCTGGGGAGAAAAGCTCCAATACAGACAAAAAGATAATAAATTTTTACATGTTCAACAACAGAAACAAACAGAAAAGAAAAGCCAATTTACATATGATCCAAGAAAAGCCATTTAGGTACATTTTTACATAGGAAGATTAACAATCATGCATACATAGATACATTTATACATAGGAAGTTTAACAAAAACATGGCAGACAGGATATTTTTCATAGGAGGCACAGCTGTATTATGAAAGGATTGCATAAATAGAAAATGTTAGCAGCTGTAAGAGACATTCCCCCGGATTTACTAATCTTCTGTGTAAGACTAGATTAGTCTTGCACGGAAGCGCCAGTGTAAGAGTATGATGGCAGCGCACCATGCATATTAATGAGGGTGCACTGCCACAACTCCAAAGCTTACACGGATCGGTGACGAGTTTAGGGGGCATGTGGGACTGCCGAGCAGTCCAAATATCCACTCCCCTGCAATGAAGAAATGCCTTAACTTCACATTTAAATGAGCGAGTCTGCTCATATGTGTACAATGTAACACTACACTCTCCCATATGTTCAGCAACTAACAGAATAAAAAATAAAAAGAATATTTTTTTTTTCTTCCAATATAGCTGCCCGTAGTTGCGCAGGTTTGCCCATTGCTTAGCTACAGTTACAGCAGCTTAGACTCCAGAAGAGAATAATAAGAAAAATATATGCAAATTGAGCAGCATAGCGATAGTGTAGTGGTTAGAGCTTTCGCACAAAGAGGAGGCATTCGTGCTTCAAGTCCCACTACTGCATGTTCCATTTTCTGTGGGAAGTCTGCATACAAAAACATTTCCTGACATTTTTTATGTATAAGTTTTGTAAAAAACATTGAAATGTTAAATTTAGTAGTGCATGAATTATATATATGAAGGTGAAATGTTTATGCATTCTGAGGCATAAGTACCTTATGTTAAGCAATATAAAGCACTGCTAACCACATTTTACCAGTATTGAGCATATTTAAATACATTTGTGTGTAGCTGCGCACCACGCTAACCAGTGCAATGTCTTTGTGCATAGCTGTGCACCACACTAACAAGCGCAACATTGGGTAAACTCTTGCAAAGTCGGGAAAAGTCAAGTAAACACGCTTACACCTACTTTACTGTTCCTTAACCAGTCAGTTCTGCCCAGCAGGAAAATAAAAAACAGTGACAGGGCTCGAACTCAGGATACTGTGCACTATAGTCACAGTACTTAACCACTAAGCCATGATTGTATTTTACAAACATGCACTTTCAACAGAGACATATCTATCAAAGGGATTTTAAACATTGCCAACATCAGCTAAGCAGGCGTGCTCACAGCTGAGCTTTTTCAAAACTGGCCAATCACAAATAAGTGCAGGAAATGAGGCATATTTAATCTCCACAGGTGAGAATATGTGCTATAACTGGTTGTAGCTTCCTTCTGCAGTCAGCATGGCTGGTGTAGGTGAAGGCACTCAGTTTATAGTGCAACGCTGGGGCATCCAGGAGTCCAAAATTATGGTTTGGCTCCTCATCCACAAACATGAGCAAAGACTCCTGCAGGGCCAGTACCAGGGTACCTAATATAAAATGGAGGCCTGGAACAGTCTTGCCCGTGATCTCACCAGTGCCACTGGAGTTCCTCGGATTGGTGAGCAGGTCAGACACCATTATTCTGACCTGAAGTGATGTAGGGGGGATGAACTGGACCGGTGGATCCAGGAATCCCGTAGGATGACTAATGCTCCAGTACTGAGTAAGTAGCCATTGTATTAAGTACTTAAGAATTGCCATGCTTGTCTATACTATGGATAGGTATGTTTCAATATCACTGCATTTACTTCACAGCTGCAGATGACCGAGCTATGAATCTGCAAGCCCATGAAGATAGGCTGCAACGGCTGCATCATGAGGCAGGTTAGTAATTATTCTGCATGTACTGTTATATAAAATAAATGAGAGAGCCTTCAAAAAGTGTTTTAACCCAATAAATGAAGATATAATACTCCTTTAATACATGTATAATTCCTGGAGTGCATCTGTGTCATTTTCTTTGATATGTTGTTGTACTGTTGCATTCTACAAATAGTAGTATTGTATTAAGCAGTGTCAACCCACACTTGGGTAGGCCCATATAACGTGGATGAAGGGAGTGCCAGTAGCTTTTATGCATATTTACAGCTCTCAACTGTTGGTTCATGCCCAGCATGTACAGGTTAATCTGGCACATGAGTAGCTTGGTATTGTGTTCCCCAGAAATGTCAGTGTGCTGCCAGAAATGTAGGGAGCTGTTAACATATAGCTGATACTTTCACCTGAAAATATCTAGATAATTATATGAAAGTAGAGCTGTCAGTGTACCATCTTAGCAGTAGTGTGTTTGAGCAATTCTCAAAATATGTTGCAGTAACATCTGCATCTTGGACAGTTTGTATGTAAGATACAGCTCATGTATATAATGATCTAGCAAAATCCAATTGCACAATATAAGGACATTGGGTAGTGTAATAATAGTAAGGGACATATAACTGCAGTTAATAGGAATGTAGTGAAAACTAGAAGGATATATAAGTTGTTAATTGAGCTATCTTTTTCCACCCTACTGTATGTGCATAAAAAATGCAATTCCACACCTCAATCGGTATGTCTAATCTCAAAACATTTGTTGGGACATTGGTTTATAAATATTTGCATTTATTTCTATGCATGTGCCCTGTTAAAATACCACAATACTGGTGGCATGTTGCCATCAATTAAGCCAGCATGCTGTTGTAATGTCCACTATTGTTCTATATATGCATGTGTTATGCTTGCTTTACAACTGTTGAAAATCTGGTGTGTTGGTTTAATGGGAATACTTCTGCATGCTGTTATAACTAATTGGGAATGCTGTTGACTGTTACTAACCCATATCTTTATTAAATTCTCCAAAACATAGTTCATATGGGTAGGCCGGTCCCAGCGGACCCACCTGTCCCACCTCAGCTGGCCATGACACCTGGCACCAGCAGATCCAGTGCCCAGCCTGGGACCTCCTCCTCCATTGGCCCTGTGCCACCTTTGGGTGGAAGCACTGCAGGGGATGGGGCTCAGCCCCACCCATGCAAGCATGGGCGGAGAGGCACTTATCACCCTTCGTACGATCCGGGCTGTGGTGCGTAGAGAGATTGAACGTTCTGTTGCAGAACCTCTGCACCAGCTTGAGGCCCGAGTGGCGTAACATCAGGGTCAGCCTGCCCCTCCTACACAACCCCCAGCACAGCCACCTTCTGGGCCATGAAGGTGCAGTGGTGAGTGCCCATGGGTGGGGACCTCAGTCCCACTGTTTCCATCTGGGGGCTCATGGGCTTGCGATTTCCAAACATCCCCACCGTCAAAGGTGTTCACCCACCACATGTGTCATATACCGCCCTTGTATGCATCTTGTTTGTCTTGCCTGTTTACCTCCCCAACCTACCTCCCAAAATATACCTACTTCCCCTACCCCACATTCCACTCTCACCTGAAAAAAAAAAAGGGCAATCTGCTCCCAAAAAAAAGATATTACACCTTATAGCTGCCCATTTTTCACACATGTCCATGGGAGACATGAAATGCAGTTTAATTGGCATTACAACATACTTTGTTGTCCTCACCCCTCTCTCAGGGATTGAAGGGTTCATATCTACCTCCAAATTTATTGCATATGCACAGCTGTTGCTGTTGAAGAAATGGGCAGCTATGGACCTTCCCTACACCTGTCCTGCACATCCCAAGCTATTTTCCATACTGTCTTTCCCTCTTTGTGCCCCTTTTTCACCACTTTCCTATCTCCCCATTTTTCTTTTCTTTCAAAGAAATTAGCGCGGGGGTGAGTGACAGTAAGCACTATTAAGCAGTAGTGAGCGGGTTTGCGTGGGTTTGTGCTTGTTTGTGCTTGGCTAAGCAATGCAAAGCATTGCGCAAACCCACACAAACCTGCTTTCAACTGCTTAAAAGTGCCTTAGTCACTCTGTATGTGAGGGCCCTTATTCTGCTCAGGAACAAAATAAAACACCTCTGTAAGTCTCAAAACCCAGACCTTCCACACACTACACAACATGAAGTCCCACTAAACCACAGCATATATACATCAAGATGGTGCTTAAATAATTATATCATACATCAGAATGAGTAAATGTAAAGAAAAATTCGGAATACCATACCACACAACTTGTTCTGTGGATGTTGACCAACAGTTTTGTGGAATTACATTACATGACTGTGATAAGAGAAGCAGCCATTCTAGCAGGAAATAATGTTACACCATCCCCTTACAACCCCACACAGTATCACAGCAGGACAAACACTGGCATATCTGTTTAGGGCAGAGGCCATACCTCTCAACTGTCCCTAATGTTCAGGGACGTCCCTGATTTTGACCCAAATTTTAGCTCTGTCCCTCTGAATCCCTCCTAAAACTAGTGACTTTGGGCAGAAAGGTGGTGAATTACACTTAATGAATAATGACAATAATTAAGAGTTATACACTTCTTTTACTTCAGAAAAGGTGTATTAATTCATATGCTCTGATTCTCTCAATGTTTCAACTTAATGGCACTAATATTTTAAAGGTGTCTCTGATTGTCCCTGAGTTTTCCTTGACTTTTTCCTGATTCTTTTCAAATTTGTACCTGATTGGTTGAGAGGTCTGGCAGAGGCAGAAACACAGAGGCATATTAGCCTTTCTGCTGTTACACACTGTGCAAATAGCTTTGGAAGGAGTTTTGGAAACATGCCATTATGTAGGAATAACACACTGAAATACAAATGGATGTAGCCATGTACTGGTAGCAACCAACTGTAAGAATGCCATTGCTCTATTGCTGAAAAGACCTGTGTGGTGCACAGACAAAAAATAACAGGCTATTCTCTGGCTATCATGTGGATAGGTCCACAGTTGGGAGTTACGCAGACAGACTACATGCCTTGATAAACTAAGCTATTCACAGCAACCATGTAAGTCCAGCAAGATAAAATCCACACAATAGTACTTACGGTAACTGTACTTCTGCAACCCTACCTAAATGTAGAATATACCTGTGTGTGCAGGGTCTACCAAGGATGTAGGTAAGCATACTCACTGCACTGAAATGTGTCCAGTTTTTCTGAGCAGCTCGTGCTAATGTCAACACTAAAAAAAGCACAAAATGGCTAGAACTGTGTAAATGAATATTCACAGTATAGCAGTTCACAAACAATTCTTGTGCCAAAGGAATACATCTCTATAACTACCTTTGTATGGCAGTTAATTGTAACAGTTGAAAAGAAAGTACATCTTTCCATGTATCTTGGGGTAGCATTTTGAGGGGTGAGTACATTTCTACACTGACAAGTGGGTACTGGAAGCAGCAACGTTAGGTCTGAGTACAAAATGTAAATCTCTAGCTACACCCCTGGCTTCTGATATAAGAACTATACCAACCTTCTGTCTTAAACAATGATGTCCACAACAAACAAGGATGATTTTGCAGAATATGAACAGCCAATACATGTGTTTGAGGGAATTGAATATGTGTCAGTCTGTATGTATTAAAATGTACTGTGTACTGTGAACTTTGAATGAACTCTGAGCAATGAGAAAATGCTGAAAAACAAGAGTCTGTCTGAAAGCAGGAAATATGCCTTTTATGGAAGTGCATCCGATTTTCTTTCTTTGCCCAGAGATATGATGATGATGTGAATTGCCTTATGTTTATGGGTAAACCTTTGATTGGTTAATTGCCCTGTATAATGACCTAATTGGTTCATTTTTATATTTTTGTACTGTCAGCAATATCACCAGTATATAAGCTTATGTATTCCTTTGTTCTGGGAGTCTCCCTGGTACTTTCCATAAGGCTCCCACACATGTGTACTGTAGATAAAAACCACTGAAAGAGAGAAAGAACTGTATCTGTCTTTATTTTCAAAGTTTTGTGAAACGTAACAATTGGTGCTGTTTACGTGGATCTGAATTGAAAACAGGCTGCAGCGGTCAGGAAGTGGAAGAAATACTGCTAATAAAAGGGCCCATAACAGACTTTTCTGTTTCTGCAGTGTTTCTTTCATCTCTCTGCCTGCCTGCTTTAAAGATTTGAATTTTTTTACGTAGAAAAAGATATCATTTCTCTCATTCAGTTGTTTTGAGGTGAGTGGCATGCATTTCTCTTCTGCTATTAAATGTGCAGTATGAGTGTGGGTTAATATGGAAATACTGGTGACATAAGTATGAAAGGAGGAATGATAGTGGGGTAATAAGACGTTTATATAATGCCTTAGCTAAACATGTGTTAAGCAAGTATAGCTTATTGAGTGAAAATGGGAGCGAGTGCGGGAAAAATAAATGAGCCAGAAAGAGGTACACCAGCTGGTTATATGTTTTATCGTGTGTCCCGGGACAGTTGTATGTTTTTAAATCAGTGGATCGCCCTTACTAAAAATGATGGTGACCTTGCTTTTCCCGAAAATTGTAGTTTTAACAAAGATATATTGACTAATTTGCAAAAGAAGTTAAAAAAGAAAGGAAAAATACCAGGGTTGTGCTGGGCAGCCTTTAATGATTGGATGTGTGAAGCTAAAGAAAGGGAAAAGGACTCAGTCATTAGTAGTCTTAAGGACAATCAAAAGAAACTAAAAGAGCAGATAAAGGAACTGTGACATACTGTGAGTAGTCTAGATGTAGCAAACGGTAAATGCTTAAAGGAACTGCCCTTTAAGGGATTATATCCTGTACAAGAATTAAGTAAATTACAAATAACTGAATCATCAGAAGATGATAACTCTTGGTTCCCCCCACCCCCTCCACCGCAATATCAGCCTTCACAGGTTCAAGACAGAGCAGTGAGCTCCACAACAGAGGGCGAAGGCCGGCAGGGAGAAGAGCAGACTGCACTAGACTCTGGAAGCGGAACTCAGGCAATGGGAGGCCAGCCAAGCAGACCGCTTATAGAGCAACCTGACCAAACAGATACAGGTAAACCATCACCTAGACTAACCCATTCGAAGACAAAAACACTGCAAAAATGAAAAGCACAAATGCTTTTTGACCCTAGGTCTAGTCGATCGAAAAAATATTATAACAAAAAAGCCATATATTTACACAAGGGTAAAATTTACAAACAATGTCCAATTGTAATTGAAGACAAAGACGACTACAGTGGTCCAGACAAATCTAATTCAGATTCTGACTCTGAATTGGGCACTAGCCCATCAGATGAAGAGGGAGTATTCCCATTGAGAGAAGTCCCAAATCCAGCACATGCTAGAGATGCGGGACAACCGGCTACAGTAGTGGTACCTAGGGAGTGGTCAGCAGTTGATTTTCAAGCGATCACTAAATCACTTCTGCCTATTCACAGTAACCCAGCAAAGTTTCAATGCGTATTGGCAGGACATATATGTTTACAAAATCCTACCATAGAAGAGGTTAGAGCTGTCCTCCAATATGCTGCCCCAGCTGATCTCATGAAACGTATCTGGGATCATGCTAATGTTCCTACCCCAATACCAAAGCACAATATGCAAGGGGAGAATGGATTTGAAGCAGTTAGGCAATACATAGTTGATTCTATCACTGTAATAGTGCCACCTACCCCTAATTGGTTGAAAATTAAATCAGTCATATAGAAAGGATGAGGCTATAGATGAATACTTAAATCGACTCACTGAAGCTTTTGAGGCATATTCTGGGTACCCAGAGCCCACCGAAGGACCGGCACAAAGCGGGCTGTTGGCTGCCTTTGTAGATGGGCTACGCCCTCAGGTGAGGGACAAGTTAAAGGAAGTATGTTTAAATTGGCCTAGCTTAGGCTTGCATGAGTTAGTCCAGCAGGTACAATACCTATCTGACCATTTAGCTAAAGAAAAGAAGGATTTACAGGAAAAATTAGTAAAAGCACAAATCCAAATGTGTAAGATTTTTGGTCAACAGGGTAGAGGACGAGGGTGAAGAAGTGGGAGGGGTGGAATGCCAAGGACCAGGAAACCAGAATAGACAAACTGGCAGGGAACACAGTCAGCTCCACCCCAGAATTCTAGTAATCAGACAGAGTGTTTTAACTGTGGCAAAGCAGGCCATTGGAAAAATGAGTGTCCATATTTGGCTGAGCAACCTGCACCATACACTGATACATCACAACAGTGGAATTCTAGTTGGACACCGTCCAGTCGACAGCAACCACAATGAAGGTTCCCTGAACAGAAGCAACAGCAATTGTGTCCTTTTATTCCTGTGGATCAGGATGGACCACATGTCATGTTACTGGTTAAAAATAAACCCTATCCATTTTTAATTGATACCGGAGCAACTAAATCCATGCTAGCTGGCAAGGCAGCCATGAATGCTCCCCTCTCTGACAAAATAACTAGAGGGGTGGGTGTCTCTGGTATACCTATTGAGTATTCCGAAACTATTCCAGTCCCAGTCACATTGGGACCTCTGCAGGATAACCATGCATTTTTAGTAGGACCTTCAGCACCTTTAAATCTATTAGGAAGAGACTTGCTTTGCAAAATGGGGGCCACCATTTTTTGCACAGCTGATGGAGTTTATCTCCAAGTACCTTCAGACAAACAGGATAATACCCTGGCAGCTTTAGATGACTCCGTCATCTTACAGACAATGTGTATTCAGCCAAATTCTGACAGAAACGAGTATTTACATTCCCTACCCTCTCACCTGTGGACCACTCATGACAATGATGTAGGATTTTTTACCTCAGCTACTCCTGTAAAAATAACCCTGAAACCAGGAGCAAAATTACCGTGAGTACCACAGTACTCTTTGACAACTGAGGCTATATCTGGTATTGCCCCTGTTATTTCTGCATTGGAATGACAAGGGATCATAGTACCTACCACAAGTCCATGTAACACCCCAATTTTACCTGTAAAGAAACCTGGTAAACAGGCTTACAGATTTGTGCAAGACTTGCGGGAGTTAACAAAGCTGTTTTGCCTGTCTTCCCGATTGTACCAAACCCAGCTAGTATTTTAAGCTGTATCCCACCTACTGCAAAATGTTTCACGGTAATAGATATTTCATCAGCTTTTTCCTCTATTCCAGTGCACCTGACAGTCAGTATTTATTTGCATTTACCTACAAAGGTAAGCAATATACTTGGACTCGATTGCCCCAAGGATATGTAGAATCCCCAACCTTATTCTCTAGAGAGATGCATAGACAGTTACAGGATCTGCAACTACCATCATGTTCAGTTCTAGTCCAATATGTGGACGATATTCTTATAGCTTCGCCAGACAGTAACTCATGTAGGGAAGATTCCCTTCTAGTGTTAAACTTTTTAGCTATGCAAGGGTTTAAAGTAAATAAATCCAAATTATAATTTTGTCAGGAAAAGGTACAGTATTTGGGACATATTATTACAAAGGGTTCTTGACAAATACTCCAAAATCATATAACCTCTATTCAAAATACCCCACGCCCTGTAACTCAGAGGCAGCTTTGAGGATTCCTTGGCCTAGCAGGATACTGCAGACAGTGGGTACCTAATTTTTTTGGAAATTTCGGCCCCCCTGTTACAACTTTTAAAAAAAGATATTACGGAACCTATACCCTGGACATCAAAACACAATGAGGCTTTTCAGGCTATCAAGACAGCCTTGGTAAATCCTCCTGCCTTAGAGTTACCTGATTATTCCAAACCATTTGTTTTCTTTTGCTGTGAGCGAAACAAAACTGCCTTGGGTCTCTTAGCCCAGCAACACACTGGAGGCTACCGACCTATTGCTTACTACAGCACTCAACTAGATCCAGTTGCCTCTGGTTACCCAGCTTGCTTATGGGCCGTAGCAGCCACTGCTGTCTTGGTTGACATGGCAGCTCCACTAACCCTAGGACATGATACTATATTAGCAGTCCCACATGCAGTACAAGCGTTACTTTTGAAAACAAAAACACAGTATCTTTTGAACGCACGTCTAACTAAATATGAACTGAGTTTAATAAATAACCCTGCCCTGCAAGTCATACGCTGCCCACCACTGAACCCTGCATCTTTAATACCAGCATCGGATGAGGGCGAACCACATGATTGTGTGCTTGTAGTTAACTCTGTTCTTTCTCCTAGGTTAGACTTGTATGACACTCCTTTGCAAAATCCTGATTTGGTTCTCTTTGTTGATGGATCCTGCTTCCGAACAAACTCCGGAGTACACCGACTGAAGTTTTACGATCAGCACGATTACCCCTGGCACTTCCGTGCAGGCAGCGGAACTAGTGGCATTATCGAATGCATGCAAAATAGCTAAGGACAAATCTGTTACTATATATACTGACTCCCATTATGCCCATAGTATTGCTCATGACTTTGGGATACTATGGAAGGAACAAGGGTTTTTAACTTCTTCCAGGTCACCCGTTAAAAAACATTTTTATATTAATAACTTGTTAAAGGACTTATTATTACCATCTGAAATTGCTGTTGTTAAATGTGCAGCCCATCAATCTAATGACTCTTTTGAAACTAAGGGCAAAAATTTTGTTGACTGGGCTGCTAAACAGGTTGCTCTCTCACAAACTGTTCAGGGACATTTTTTGCAGCCTCTGCAGCCAATAGTTACTTTTGATACCACAGTGTTGAAAGCTTTACAAGATGAAGCTCAAGAATCAGAAAGGAGACCATGGCTGGCTCAAGGTTGTTTTAAATGCTCTGATTTCATTTGGCAACATCCAGATGGCAGACTGGTCTGCCCAAAGTCCATGTCAAATTCTCTTATTAAAGCATATCACTTGCCAGCTCATGTTGGGGTACAAGCGCTAATAAAACAAATCCAAAAGGATTGGTTTGCCCCAGGACTTTCTGATTCTGTACAGCATTTTTTTGAGCACGTGCTCCACTTGTTTACAGTATAACATTTCAAAAGGCACTATGGCTCCCACACAACCACTGCCAAAACCATTGGGACCATTTTGTGCTTTGCAATGGGATTTTATTGAACTTCCGCCTTGTGCTTGTTTCAAATATGTTTTAACCGTTGCTGATGTTTTTTCTGGGTGGTTAGAAGCCTATCCATGCACTAAGAATGATGCTATTTCAGTTGCTAAGAAACTTTGTTGTGAATTGATACCTCTTTTTGGTGTTCCCTGTCAAATATATTCGGACGGTGGAACACATTTTACTGCTCAGTTAATTGATTTACTGTGTAAAATGTTAGGCATCACTCTAAAATTTCATTGTCCATATAGACCACAGGCATCAGGTATTATTGAACGCATGAATCAGACACTAAACACAAGACTGGCTAAAATTACTACTGAAACGGGCCTCACTTGGGTACAGGCCCTACCTCTAGCCCTACTTTCTATGAGAGCTCAAGTACATCCTACTAAAGGTCTTTCTCCTCATGAAATCCTCATGGGCCGCCCTATGCGTAAGCCCATGACTCCACCATCACTCTTTTCTGAGTATGATGCATTTGATCATGATATCCTCCTGTATTGTACTTCTCTTGTTTCTTTTTTACAGTTTCATCATCGCCAGGTAGCAGCAGCTCAACAAACCCCTGATCCTTTCCTGTCATCGGCACTACAACCAGGAGACTGGGTATACGTCAAGTCGTTCTCTTGAAAAACAGCTCTTCAACCACGCTGGAAAGGGCCCTTCCTGGTACTACTGACCACTTCATCAGCGGTTCGACTACAAGGCTCACCAACCTGGATTCACATATTGCACGCCAAGAAGGTAATCCCATCTGAAGATCAACAACTGCTACCTTTTGTTACTCCTGATTCTCCACCTATAGCTACTCGTACTCGAAGCCATACTGTACCAGTACCTAACAATGCCTGAAGTTTCTACATTTGGACAACCTCACCAAGCACAACCACCATTTCCACACAAGTACTGCACAACTATTTTGATGATTATTTTTGTTGTTCTGATATTTTTACTATGGCCATTTTTATTTCCTGCCCCAATTACGCCTCATGCCAAACAAACTGCATGGCATCCACCTTTCAACACCTACCAGGCCATTAAATACTCTTATGCATCATCCCTCAATGTCTCAGACTGCTGGATTTGTACTGGTATTCCTACTGCTCCTGGGGGATTGATGCTAAATATAGTCCTTTTAGGGGTTAATGAAACCTGGGCGAATCTGATCTACGATGCATCAAATGTTATTTCAAAGGACAAGATAGCATTACAGTTGTCCCTCCATCAAAACGGAACTGTGTGTTTTCAAAAACTTGGAAATACCAGAGTCGGGTGGAGCCATTGTAACAAAACAGTGGTATATAACTGCACTGCAGACATTTCAGGTTGTGTAACAGATTTTTAATCTGTAAAAAGACTTGTTAAAAACTCTATAGCTAACTTTTCCCAGAAAATAGAAACTGTTTATTCCAAAATATTCCAAGGACTGCAGGACACTGGGGATCATTTCAAGTCTATCAACATCACCATTAAAGTAGAAAATTGTTATTTTGTGTGCGGAAGAAAAGCATATAAATGGCTACCAGGAAATTGATCTGGCAGCTGCTTCATGGGCTACCTGTTTCCAGCTATTCGACATGTATCTGCATTACCTAAAGGGAAAATTCGAAACGTTTGAGAGGTTAAGAAGCCTGCCAATCCTGTAGGTCGAGTTGATGCTTCATGGATCTATCACCATGACTTAGCTCATGCTAGTACCAAAGGACTGTCCCATATGGACTTGGGTGATGACGTCATATCATGGGCCGGTATATTTCTGTCATACGGAGCAGTGAAATCAATTTGGGAACTGAGAAAGCTATCTAAACTGCTTGAAATATTAAGCAATGCTACATTTTCTGCCTTAGAACTAGTGACTGATGAATTGACTGCTATGAGGGCTGTAGTACTCCAAAATTGTATTGCCCTAGATTTTACCCTAGCGGTGAAAGGAGGAACTTGCGCTTTAATCCAGGAGGAGTGCTGTACATTTATTCCTGATAATCAGCACAAGATTGAAAGTCATCTTGAACTGATACAAAGAATTTCCGAACTCTCAAGGCCAAAGAGGCCGATAGTTCAACATGGGCATGGTTAACTAACTTGTTCTCAGGCTGGGGAGGGGGACTGTTGAAGTTGATTTTATTAATTGCAGTACTAGCAATTGTTGCTTTTATTGTCTTATTTCTAATGAAAGCACTGATCTTGAAATTAATGTCTTCAAAAACTGTGAAGAAAGTGCCTAAGTTTTATATGCCTGCAACTATGAATATAGATGATAAAATGGCAATGTCTTCAAATAATGAAAAGACCAGTAGCATGGTTATGTTAGATTTGGGACAAATGTATGATAGGCTAAATGGTGATGCTTACACAGCATCAAATGGGGGATTGTAGAATATGAACAGCCAAAGCATGTGTTTGAGGGAATTGAGTATGTGACAGTCTGTATGTATTAAAATGTACTGTGTACTGTGAACTTTGAATGAACTCTGAGCAACGAGAAAATGCTGAAAAACAAGAGTCTGCCTGAAAGCAAGAAATATGCCTTTTATCGAAGTGCATCCGATTTTCTTTCTTTGCCCAGAGATATGATGATGTGAATCGTCTTATGTTTACAGGTAAACCTTTGATTGGTTAATTGCCCTGTATAATGACCTAATTGGTTGATTTTTATATTTTTGTACTGTCAGCAATATCATCAGTGTATAAGCTTGTTTATTCCTTTGTTCTGGGTGTCTCCCTGGTACTTTCCATGAGGCTCCTGCACGTGTGTACTGTAGATAATAAAAAACACTGAAAGAGAGAAAGAACTGTATCTGTCTTTATTTTCAAAGTATTGTGAAACGTAACAATCTCCATCTTGGAAAGCTGAAAGAGCCATGCCTACATGAGTCAGCAATTTATACTACTGAGTTTCTATGACAGTGATTATTTCAATTACTACACAGCAGGCTGCATGCAATTAGCAAATGGTGGGCACTAATTGGTGCAGAGGCCATCACATGCTCATGTGCAATTCCTACAAAAGCAGGCTGCAATCTATGCCAACAAACTCAATCACTCTATTTCAGAGACTGACAGAGAGAGAGAGAAAAGGGGAAAGAAATATTACCAAATTATACAAAGGAAAGGTATGTGACACATATGTATTTACTGGCATGTAGTAGATGTTATTGAAGAATAGTCTACATAATGTGAAACATTCATATGTGGCAGCAGTACTTCTTTCTGCACAGATGTTCTGCTTAACTACTGCTATGGACAATACTGTGTGTACCTGTGGGCAGTGGGACATACCTGTGAAATGTGTAGCTCAGTATTAAATGTCAAAGATCTGATCCATGTTATCTGTGTTCTGTACAGTAGTGTGGCCAATGGCTGTTGTGGGAATTAGCACTGACATTATATAAACATGGGTGTGACAGAACAACACATGCATGATAGTCATATTAAAGTGTAGCTTAACATTGGCAAGTGCTGTAGCAGTCTAGTATACTTATCTAGCATCTGTTGCCATATATACCCCACTAATGTTAGTCTGTGTTCATATGTGACACCTGCTTGTGTTGCAGCAAGGCCCAACAGTTCAGCTGTGAGGTCCAGGGACTTACAACAGTGTGGACCATGTGTATGTATGCCACACACATACAGAGAAATATATATGTGTCATATATATTCACATCTGTATATGTGCATAGAGCAGGGGACATATTGCAACTGTTTGCGAAGGGGATATATATATATATATATATATATATATATATATATATATATATATATATATATATATATATATATATATATATGATATATATATGTTGTTAAAGGTTAGTATGTGCATATTTGTATGTAGGTTTTAGTGTTTGACAAACAAGACAGCATACAGTGCTGGTATATGACATGTGGTGGTTAAACACTGTGGGTGGTTCATTCAATTTGCAATGTTGAAGCCAGTAAGGCCTGCTAAAGCTACCTGGGCTGTGAACATCTTCAATGCATTTATCCCAAGACTGTGTGATGTTATTACATTACTGTACACCTTACATCCTTTGTATAATTGATATTCTCACTATGAAAGGTGAAATGTATATGTGCCTATATATATATATATATATATATATATATATATATATATATATATATATATATATATATATATATATATATATATATATATATATATATATATACATACATACATATATATATATATATATATATATATATATATATATATATATATATATATATATTCATACACACCTACATCTACTTGTTGCAATAGATTCTCTGTACTGTTGACTGACTGTGATGGTCAATATGTTTGTGAATACATCAAAGATATGTATCTGTGGGATAGCTTACTGGGAAACTGTTTATATTATGGTATTCTGGGTACTTGCTTTGATCCTAGCAAAAGCTGTGCATTCTGTTGCTAGGCAGAACAAGTGCTATTGTATACATTGTGATTGTCACCTGGTTTTAACTAGGGTGTGTCATTGAAGGCTAAAACAGTACATCTATGATTATTGATTGGTACCAATGTTGAATGCAAATCCTGTGTGTACTGTAGTACTAATTGAAGCTCTGGGCCTCTACAGCAATGTATGGTGTATGTCCACATTGCTTGCATCTACTGTTTTGTGTGGTCCCTGTATTCATCACAAATTACATTTCTCAATATTAAGGTTGTGTAAGTACTGACACACAGTACTGTATAGTACACACTGAAAGCTTATCTGGGTTGTCATACCTTTGTGTCCTGTAATTATGTCTGAAGTGTGTGTGTGGGTATGTCTGTAACATGTCCTTTGACATATTTGTTGTAATACATATAACTGTGCATCTAGCAACATTCATAGTGTACTACAGCAGTATGTGACCTATATTCCCAATTGTACACATATTTTGGCCACGGGTTTGGCATTAACAAGTTGTGTGGTATAATATTAATACATTTACTGGACCTTACACTGATTGTGATGGATGATACATTTCTTTACACATCAGCTTGATGTATATCTCTTGTGGCTAGGTGGTGCATCGTGTTGCATACAGTGTGCCAGGTACTCTTGTATAGTCTTATATAGTGATTTTATTTTGTTGCTGTGCAGAACATGGTTCATTGGATAGAGAGTGAGCAAGGCACTTTCAAGCAGTTGTGGGGTGAGCAGTGATAAGTGGCAGTTACAGTGTTTCACTCTCGGTTAGCTTATATGTTGCTAAACTTTCATAAGCTGTGCTTACCCTTCTGAAAACCCACTTGCAAGTGCTGAAATGTGCCTTATTCCGTCTGTAGCCCCTGACCTTTGTTTTGGCTAGTAACAAAATAAAAAGCATTTACTAGGAAAAAAAACACAACCATTCACAGCACAGCATACGTGATTTGCCACTAAGCCATCTCAGATATACATATCATTTATGTATTCACAAACATAACATCCAGTACAATCATACAACACTTCATAAAATGTACTCCAACATGTAGATGTATGCGTGTGAGTAATTATTGTAACCTGTACTCAGGTACAACATATTGTATTATGTATGTAAGTATGTATATGTGTGTATATATATATATATATATATATATATATATATATATATATATATATATATATATATATATATATATATATATATATATATATATATATATATATATATATATATATGGCAGTTCGGTGATATCTGTACTGTATAATGTTAAATGTGCAATATGACTTGCTCAGACATATTTTTTGTATTTATGTCTTCCAGGGATCATGGCCCACCACAGGAACCCAAGCTACAGTAGGGCTGAAGATGATATCATCACTAGCATTATGATTCAGCACTAGCATTTACTCTTTTCACGAACCAGCCAGGACCAGCAGGAGAGTACTGCAATGGGGCAAGATCTTGTCTGCAGGGTCAATGAGGTAGGCCTTCATAACCGCACATATGAGCAGGTACGCCACCACTGCAGTGATCTTCTCCATGTCCATCAGCATGCTGCTGATGTGCGTATGGAACAGCTTGCAACAAGGGGTGGTGTTAGCATCCATGCCCCCCTCACCAGAGTGGAGGAACTGCCCATGAGCCTGGTGGCACCTGCCCAACAACAGCAGCAGACCATAAACCATGATGGAGGTTGGAGCCACCCAGCAAGCACATATGGAGCATGCAGGTAACATGGCATATCTGTAGACTACTGTTATCTGTATTGGTAGATCATGCATATGTGAGATGTGGAGTGTGTCGTTCAAAGATGTGGAGCCTGTTGTTGTGCAATACTGATCATTTGGAACATAATCTGTAGCCCTGTGAATGTAAACTGTTGTTGTACTGTAAGATTGCAAACACACAGTAGCAATGCCCCAGTTGTGGCCAGTGACAAACTGTCTCATCTCTATGTAAGTACCTCTGGGGTGACGTCAAGGCAGCGGACAGATGCTGGTGAGTGTGTTCTCCATTTATTATTGGAAATAAAAAGTGCATGTCATAGTTAAGGTATAGGCCATGTACACATGTAACACACCTACCCAAAATGCATGCTGTGCATGTTTGGTGAAAGAGCATGCACATCTCACTAATGTGATTAGCAGCCTCAAACACATGCAATACCCAGACCATCTCAAATAAATGTGGCTAGACTGTAGTGACCATTGGATAGGCATAGTTGATACTCAGCATCCACATAACATACACATCTATGTCATACACAGAGCATTTTAACATGCTACACATAAAGGATTCCCAAACCCTCTGTAAAGACACACTCCAGTATCCAAAATCTCATCCACACATTACACAGAATATACCTGAGGGGAAGAGGCCTATCCTGGGGCATTTAAACACTCTGCAACACACTACACATTCATGTCAGGGAATGCTCCTTATTGGCCTCCTTACAAACTCATGTAACAATTGGTTGTGAAATGGTGAATTTAGCCAAGGTAGTACAGTTCCGGCACAGCATGATTTGTGCTGGTTTGTGAAACATTTGTAGCCTTGAGTGACCACCTGATGCTTCATGATGATAGCCTATGGTGCTATACCCCATCCAGTTATTGTAACCACAGTACTACACATAGCTGTCATTGCTACACACCATAATGATGCGTGTGTGCACACATATGCACCTCTAAACAGTATGCATATCAATCACCATTTGCACAACTGGCACATATATGTCTTGTGATTCTATTGAGTGGCTAGGTCATATGACACATTTTGGGTATGTGTAGTGTTTAAATATGCAGTTGTGTTTTAGCATGCCATGTCATGGATGAGACTGGCATGTCCACAATATGATCTACACTCACCATAAGTACCGTACATTGGGTATGTGGCTGAATGGTATTCTATCAGTTATCCATGCACCGCTGATGATGTTGTGTGAATACCATCATGCATGTGCTAAAAAAGTGTCCACAATTATTTGCTAAAGACACAGAGGCTGTAATCAGCATTGGATACCTATATGACACACAGATACACATCCAGCAATGGTATGTACACCTGTGAGTTATGTTGCACAGTACATCACAGGGTTTTGAATACCTGCACAGCAATGTTGTGTCCATGTATGCATTGTGTTCCAGGGGGAGGACCATCACCTAATAAAAAAGACATGCATCAAAGCCATGTATACTGTTAGTAACAAGGATTGACTACACTTGTACTGCATGCTGTTGAGCAACACATGTCCTGCATGCTGAGAGGTGTGATATGACTGTTTTGCTTGTGATACTGTACTCCACCATCACCTGCTATTGTGTATGTTCTATGATTGCTGGTGTTATGTGTGTCTGCTTTTGGGAGGAGTGTAGTTTTGTGTGTGTGCATGTGTGCATGTATGCATGTGTGCATGTGGTCTAAAGTCATGTTCAGGTCTTAAAGTGTGTTTCCTGTTTGCTTCTCACAGGTGGTGAGGTGGGGCTGGTTCAGTACAGCAGGGAACCTGATGTCACTGAGACAGACAGTGATCATGAGGATAGGTGTGTTGAGGCACAGGCAGGTTTGACAGGGTCTGTTGCTGGGCCACCAATTGACAGTACACAAGTCTCCACCCCATCCATGCACACAGTCATGCTGCCTGTACATCCATCATCACCATTGCCCTTAGCTGAGGGACAGGGTACGGTTGGCACTGGCCAGGACAGTGTGGTATCTATGGCACATGTATCAGGACACAGCAGCCATAGCCAGATGTCTGGAACAGTACCACACAGGCAGATGTTCAGGGGTTCTCGTCAGAGCACTGCTGGTCATCATGCCCCTGGCAGACGTGCCATACCTCTTTCTACTACACGCATGTTCCAGGCTGTCATGGAGGCACAGACACGAATGGAGCGGTACACCACACAGGGGCTAAGGGCACAGAGGGCTCATTACACCTCTGTAAATGACAGTATCCCTGACCTAGCAGGTGCCATATGTAACTACACTGAGGTCATTGATAGACACTGGAGTGAGACATTGGATGTCCTCCACAATGTCATGTCGATGTGTCAGGACAGTGCGGGACGGTTGAGATGTGGATGTATGCCAGCAACATCACCAGCTGGAGTTCACCGTGGACATCCAGCAAGTCACAGTCACTCACATAGTGCCAGTACCAGCCCCAACAATGTTGGGGGGGGTGTCCATAGACCGTCCTAGCAGACCATGTGCACGTGACTCTGGCCAATCCCAGCAGGGACCTGGATCCAGTGGACCTTTGTCAACCTCTGAGGATAGTACCCAATCTGGATTAGTACCTGATACTGTCTGTAACACCCCTGCCAGGCACAGGTTCTGTATCCATGGCCAGAGATGGTGATTTGTAAAGCCTGCCAGGTACAGTCTGTAGCTATCTCACAAATCCCTGTGTATGGCAGCCAGATGGTGGAATTGTGTGCATGCACACACACACACATGCACCAGAAACCTAGAGCAAACACATACCCACACACATGACATCAACATTGGCCTATAACAGTACTCATGGCCCTCACACACACACTCACACACATGTTGATTGTATGGCTCAGTGTAGGCCTCTGGCAAACCAACAACACACCCTGTGCATATGATGAAACCTGTGCCACCTCCTGTCATCTGTAACACTGATGCAGGAACAGGCTAACATGGTGTTGATGCACAGGGTGACTTTAATAAAGTATAGCAATGGTTGGATGTGTAGCATGTTGTCAGCAGTAAAGTGTAATGATATCCTTGAAGGTGCAGTTGAGCAGGCATGATGCATTAAAGCTGTAATTAGCAATGTTGCATTATTTTCACCAGTGTTTATTCCAATTGTGTTTTGTTTGCCCATGTGCCACTTGGCTGATGTGTGTAGTTGTGTCAGCATGCATTATACAGTGGACAGTAAGTGTGGGGTGTTTGCAACACAGGTTTGCAGGTGTCCATTTGTGAACATGGTGGAGGTGCACTGTCTGCATGTACATGCATATTGGACACATGGGCAGGGTGACATGCCCTGTATTGGCCAGTGTTAACACTCCATAGTTTCTATTAGTGGCCAGTATGCATTGTACTACACACATTTTGGAACTTGAGTACGCATGTGCATGTATGACATGGGTTGACACTGTGCTGTGGGTGATGCTGTTGTTGCTATCTGTTATTGGTTTGTATTTCTAAGGTTAACACTGTCCCAGCTGCATAATCCTTTAGTAATGCACACTGTTCACCTACAAGGTTGCATGGACCGTGCTATCACAAACACAAGAAATACTCACTTATACAGTAAAAGTGCATTAGTCTCATGGACCCCTGCCATAAACTAAATATATAATAGAAGGTGTGAAGTTGTACCAAAACAGAGTTACATACCAAGAGAGGATAACCTCTCTGGTCAGTATCATTGGGAAAATATAAGCCCTCATTAATCATACAAGGCAAGATTCAAAATGCAAATTGGCAAGGATTCCAAAGACACACTAAAGCTTTCTTTAGTGTTTTTTATAATCTAGTGGGGAAATCTCAGATTGGGTCAGAGTTAATGTAAATGGTCACAAAGTACACTTATCTAAATGACATTACCAATATCTTGTCAGACAGTTTGAATTCGGATTTCACCACCCTGTCGTTACACAAGGGCCACATTTCCAGACCTGAGGAATGTAAAACCTGATGATTCACAGACACTCTAGTTAAAATATCTCTTGACCAAAGTCCAAACCACAGTGGCAATGGTACTGGACAGTGTCCCTGGCTGTGTCATACACAAGCTGAAGTAACCACTCACCTAAACACTCTGTTCAGATGCAGCCTCTATACAGGTTATATACTTGTGGAATGACACACAGTAATGGTGTTCACAGTCCACAAGGGTTGAGCTACAATATCTTCTTCTTCTCCTTTCAGATGCTCCCATTGGGGGTCGCCACAGTAGATCATCTGTTTCCATTTCTTCCTGCCCTCTGCATCTTGTGCTGTCACACCATCCACCTGCATGTCCTCTCTCACCATATCCATAAACCTCATCTTAGGCATTCCACTTTTCCTGTTACCTGGCAGCTTCATCCTTAGCATCTATTTCACAATATACTTTACATCCCTCCTCAGCACATGTACAAACCAATGTAATCCTGCCTATCTGGCTTGGTCTACTAACCTTCAAACCTGGGCTGACCCTCTAATACACTTATTCATAATCCTGTCTACCCTCGTCACACCCAGTGCAAATGTTAACATAAATTGATTAAGGGTAGAGCTACAACAGATCCTGGAAACTCTCAACCTATAAGCCAGACCGATGTTATCTGGAAGGCTATGGAACACAGCAGTATGGAACTCATTAACAGAGACATTATGAACCTGCAAACACTGCACCATACCCACTTAGGTTCTCTTAAGGCCAGATCATGGCTCCTACACCTAGTAGACTTCAAGCCACTTAGCAAGGCTATAGATGAAGGAGGGGAGGTCCACACAGCCAAGCTATAGCTCACCCAGCAATTCATATCCATCCCACATTCTGGTATTATACATAACCTCAACAGACTGACCATAAACGACTGTTAGATGATGGATTGACAACTGACGCACAGATGTAGGACACACAGTAACATTTGCAGCCTCCATGTACAATTCTATGCCAGTAACAAGTGGTATTCACCTGCACTCAGTCCTGGGACCACTCCTGTTTGGCATATAGTTTTCTTAGGTACAGACAAACACAGTAAGGATATGTCTGCCCATGTTTGATGAAAATGCATACTGTGGGCTATACTTTCTTCTCCAGATGACACACACAACCTCCAAAAGGGTATCATAGAGACAGATACCTGGTGTCAAAATCATGCTGTAAAGCTATAAGCCAAAGAAAGCATAGTTATCCACTTTTAGAAAACAAAGTATCCCCAGACTACCACATAGGTAGTAGTCCCCAAAATGTGGAACAGGTACTAATGTATACATAGATCCATGTGTTTAGTCATCTCGCCTTTGATAATCACATTACCATAGGGTTTTGAAAATCCCTCTGTGGAGCACATAAGCAATAAAGGGTTTGCATGCAGATCAGCAGAGGTTGTTGCACACCTATAATGATTAGTCATCTTTGCCAGACTTTGCTTGCTTTGGAACAGGATTCATATATACCTCAAGCATAAACCCTCACTACCACACTTCAATAGAAACCGTGACGAGTGGATGTGAAACAGAAAATGTAGCCAAGGGATCACTGCAGTGGCTAAGCTTGCCACAAGCATAGAGAAGTAACCTAAGGTCTGGAAAGCACCAGAATGATTTGGCAAGGCTAACAGATGCTTTCATGGAGAAAGCACAGTACCCACCTATGAAAACATTGAGATCACATGTATGTATATGGCTTTGCCCCACAGCTACCTTACATGTGTTATGCACATATAGTTGTGATTGTGATATGTAATACACTAGAAAAATCAAAACCCACTCCACATTGACCAATGGTGTCAAACACTGTTACACACACACACTTGACAAGTGCAGGATTCAAACCCCACCCTAATTATATCATGATACTACAACAGTACACATTTACATGACATGCTACACACATTACTGGGACTTCATCTTCCCACAGGTATATTTGTAGGATGGTGACATTATCAGACTTGACAAAGATGAGTATATCACTTTTAAGGGGTGTGAGTAGTCTCCAAAAAGGTTGCTCTCTCCCCAGGGAGAAACACCCACACAGTTGGCAAGTGCAGGATTCAAACCCCTGTCTAACTACATTATGATAATACAGCAGTCCACATTCACATGACACACATTACTGGGATTTTACCTTCCCACAGGTGTATTTGTAGGATGGTGACATCATCAGACTTGACAAAGATGAGTATATACCACTTTTAAGGGGTGTGAGTAGTCTACAATAAGGTTGTACTTTCCCCAGGTAGAGACAGACACACACACACAGTTGGTAAGTGACGTATTCAAACTCCTACCTGACTACATCATGATATTACAACAGTATGCATTTACACAATGCGCTACACACACTTCTGGGATTTAACCTTCCCACAGGTATATTTATAGGATGATGACATCATCAGACTTGACAAAGATGAGTATATCACTTTTAAGGGGTGTGAGTAGTCTCCAAAAAGGTTGCACTCTCCCCAGGGAGAGACAGATATACACACAGTTGGCAAGTGCAGGATTCAAACTCTTACCAAACTACATTACGATACTACAGCAGTACGCATTTACACAACCCACTATACTCATTTCTGAAATTGCACCTTCCCACAGGTATATTTGTAGGATGGTGACATCATCAGACTTGACACAGATGAGTATATCACTTTTAAGAGGTGTGAGTAGTCTCCAAAAAGGTTGCTCTCTCCCCAGGGAGAGACAGACACACAGATACACAGTTGGCAAGTGCGGGGTTCTTAATCCAAACTAAGTACTTTTTTACACTTCAGCAAGCAATATGGAGTTACAGGATGCAATACAGACATTACTCACTGACAGTTTGCCCAAAGGGTTTTTTTCACATTTGCTAACCTCTGCAGGCTTATCATACTAGGTGTACTGTGAGTGTATTGTATGCATAGGCCATAACCATATCATATATGGGTTGATGCACCACATGCTGGCACACACAGGGTCAAACAAGTGGCTAAGCTCTGTCAACCCAATACTGGACAATACAGTCAAGAGGAGTAGGGTCATACAAGCACAACACCAACAGTCTCACATAGACCTACAATATAAGCATCAGCAAAACACACACATAAATACACATTACCATACACGGAGAATACAAATATTAATCTGAAAAAGAGAAAGTGTCCTCCTAAGCAGACAAACAAGTAAGATGCACCTCCAAGCACACGCCAGAAAACACATAATACACCAAAGCAGTGTGCCTCACAACAGGCCCTGAGGCAAAACAACATACCCAACACACTACTAATAGGTGACTCATTAGTCAGGCACACAGATGTTCCACTCACTAGGCTGGACAAGGGGAAGGTTACTGTCAGTTGTCTGTCAGGTGCTATGATCCGCCACATAACACAAGCACTTACATCACTCCAGAACAGGTACACATATGATGCGGTCTTTGTACATGTCAGTGTGAATGATCTGAGACATACCTCCCAGGACAACATGACAAGAAATATATAGTAGCTCTATGATCATGTAACCCAGGCCGGTATGACCCTGACCTTGAGTAGCATCTTGCGTTCTCCTACATGATACTGCAATATAACAGAAAGATGATAAACTTCAACAATTGGCTGAGCTTCTGGTGTCATTCAAAGGGGATCCAGTCTCTGTCTGCCTGGGATGACATGATAGACAAGCCTCATTGCTTCGCTAGAGATGGTTTGCACCTGTCACCCCTATGCTTCTGAATACTGGCCAAGGCTCTTGCTGTTCCCATATTACCATTTTTAGGCAAGGCTCAAAGGACAAACCAACCTCCTTAACCAACACAAATAATCACAAAATGAGCTAAATGCTACTCATTGCCAGAAGTCTCAGCCTCCAAATGCACAGACTCGAGGCACTCCTCAGTATGGAGAATATTGATATCTATGCAGTAACAGAAACCTAGTTCAAGGCTCCAGAGAGCTCACCAGCACTACCAGGATACTACTCATTCCATACCTTCTGGCATCAGAACCTGGATCATAGCATATAGGGTGGGGATGTATTGATATTCATCAAGGATACCTACACCTCTCTCTACATCCTCTCTACAGGATATGTACCCATAGAATGTTGCACAGCAACATTCTTCCCACTCCACAGGTTTGGGGCCACAACAGACCCTTGGCATTCCTGCTCTATGAGCCTGATGAGTCTGATCTGCAAGGTAATGGAGCCAATCATAATGGAACTCAGCAATAAAGACATTTGGAACCTTCACACAGTTGAACACACCCAGTTTGGCTTCATCAAAAGCAGATCATGCCTCCTGAACTGGGTGGATTTCTTTGAGACAGTTACCCAGGCTACAGATGATTGAAAGGAGCTCCACACAGCCTACCTATACCTCGCTAAGGCCTTTGACACCATTCCCCAGTCAAGTATCATAGATGAACTCACCAACCTGGGCATAAATCCATACATCACAAGATGGATTGCAAACTGGCTCACAGATATATCCCACAGAGTAAGAGTTCCTGGCTACATGTTAGACTCTAAACCAGTAACAACTGGTGTCCCCCAGGGTTCAGTTCTGGGGTCCCTCCTGTTTGGTATATACTTCTCAGAAGTACATGCCAACACAGGAGGGTTGTGGTTGACTAAGTTTGCTGGGAACTGTAAAGTATGTGCCATAATAGATTCCCCGGATGACACAACTATTCTCCAGAAGGGACTCTATGAGACAGATGTGTGGTGTCAGAATCATGGCCTCAAGCTCAATGCGAAAGAATGCATAGTAATCCCCTTTGGGGAAAACAAAGTACCTACAAACTGCCACATAGGTGTTACCCCCTAAAAACTGATGAGGTAATAAGGGATCTGGGAACACAAGTAGATAGTCATCTTTCCTTTGACAACCATGTTGCCAAAGTAGTTAGGAAATCATATGTGGCCCACCTAATCAACAAAGGGTTTGCATCAAGATCAAAAGAGGTAGTGGTGGTCCTCTACTCTTAAGTCATCAGACCCATCATTGAGTACAATGCACTATTTTGGATGTACTCGACTAGCCATATCCAGCAGCTGGGGAGACCACAGAGGTACCTCACCAAGAGGATTACTGGCCTCAAACAGTTGTGTTATGCAACACAACTGGATAAACTAAATCTGTTCTCTGTGGCGTACCTCCTACTCAGAGGCAAATGCTGCCTAACATACAGAGCCGTGTCCAACATATAACTGTTGAACATGCTCCATCTAAGGATAACAAAATTCAGTCACACTACACACTCCAGGGATATGAACCTCATCACAACAATGAATACAACATGCTGGTGGGATAGAGTACCATCCCAGAGACTTGCCTTACTGTGGAACAGAGTCCCAATGTACATAAGACAGAGCCCCTCGCTGACACTCTTCAATAGGAACCTTGATGAGTGGATGGGAAACAGACAATTCACACCAAGGATCACATCAGCAACCCCACTAGAAAGGGGCTTAGGGTACTAACTATTAGAACTTGGGCTTAGGAGACTAACCAATGGGGTGGTGAAAGCTGAACAACTTGCCTAGGCTAATATATGCCTTCATGAAGATAGTCTACTACATACCTATGAACCTATGTGACAGGTACATGTCTACAGATAGTAGATGTGTACTTCATTGTACAGTCATGCTGTACAGCAGGCACATGCACCACATACACTGTAATGCTTACAGATACTGGTGGCTATTATGTACAGTGGGTGAGATGTGCACATCATGTCTTTTGTGCCATTGGGATGTGTGCTGGATGGGACAGTCCTGGATGGCTCCTTGTTATGGTCACCCGCTTATACACATCTCTGCCTATCCATCTTTGGCTTATTATACTGTGTTCCCCCTACATATATAGGTACATAGGTAGGTAATACGCTATCTGCCTGAAGGCATATATTAGTATGGCCAAAGTGTGCAGCTATCACCACACCTGGGGTTAGTTACCTATGCCTCTGTGTAGTAGAGCTGATGAAGTGATCCATGGTGTGGCAGTTCAGTTTCACATACACTGATCAAGGCTCCTCTGGAAGAGTGTCAGTGAGGAACTCAGCTTAATGTAGGTTGGGAGCCTGTTCCAAAGCAAGGGAAGTCTGTGAGTTAGTAATATATCCCTCCAACATGTTCTATTTATTGTTGTGATGATTATATCCCTAGAGCATGTGGCACAGTGAGCTTGGGTTTACTTCAGATAGAACATGTACATCAGTTCTGCATTGGACATGGACCTGTATGTTGGGCAGAGATCACCTGAGTAGACAGTATGCAACAGAGTACAGATTCAGTTACTTCAGTCTTGTTGCATGGGCCAACTGTTTGAAGCCAGTAATCCTCTTGTTGAGGTACTTCAGTGGTCTTTCCAGCTGCTGAAGGTGCCTAGTCAGATTCATCGCAAGTGTGTCGTGGTACTCTCTGACTGGTCTGATGACTGATGAGTAGAGGGAACCTCCTTTGACCTACATGCAAAGACTTTAGCAATTTGTGGGGACACATAGCATGATTTGTTAACCACTTTGTGAATGTGTTTTTGAAAGTAGAGATGACTATCCACATCTGTCCATAGATCCCTTATTATTACCTCCATATTTAGGGTGTTAGCACCTATGTGGTATTTGTATGACTGTAGCTCGAGGCCATAATTTTGACACCACATCTGTCTGACTGAGACCCTTTTTAAGGATGTCTCTGTTGTCCCAAACATTAATTATGACAACCTTTTTGCAGTCATCCACAATCTTTGCTAACCATAGCCCTCATGTATTTGACTGTACTTCTGAAAAGTATACAGCAGACAGGAGGGGTCCCAGGATTGAGCCATGGGGGACAGCAGTTGTTACCAGCTTACAGTCCAACAGGGAGACCTTAATTCTTACCTTGTGGGATCTATCTGTGGCCCAGTTGGCAATCCATCAGATGACATATGTGTTTATGCACAGGTTGTTGATTTTGTGGATACGACATGTGTGTGTGTGAGATGTTGGTAAAGGGCTTTTCAAGGTCTATGTAAGCTGTGTGGAGCTCATTTCATTGATGTATGACCTGGTTAACTGCCTTGAAAACTGTCTAGCAGGTTTAGGGACCATGATCTGCCCCTGACCAAACCAAAATGGGTAGGGTTGAGTGTTTGTAGGCTCCCAATAGCTCTGTTTATGAGTTCCATAATGATGGACTCCATGGCCTTGCAGATCAGGCTTATTAGGCATATAAGACAATAGTTCCCATGGTCTGTTGTGCACCAACACTTGTGAAGTGTGCCAAACGTTGCTGTAATCCATTCAATTGGTATGTGTGAATTACTTAAGTTGTGTCTGTGCCAGTATTGAGGGTGGTGCTACAGGGCTGCTTATGTCGGATGCACATAGTACACTCCCTATACATGTTTGAAAACAGGTAGTGTGAAGTTAGGCATCACTTTTACTGTATGTGCGAGTCAGAGAGAGGTATCATTTCCAGGGTTCCTACTGAGTCAGTGTATGTGCTATGCATTGCCTCTTTGCCAAGACCAGGGCATACTGGGCACGCCTCTTTCTGCCTACTGGGGCAGGCTCAGGTTGTTCCTCCTCCAAGTAATGCTGTACCTGTGCAGGCCTTGGCAATGGTGGGGGGCTGTTTGGCCCTGCCCCATGCTGTTCCTGCTGAAGCTGTTTCCGCAGGATCATATTGTGTAGCATGGCACATACCATAACAATTTGGGTACATGTAGTTGGTGAGTACTGCAAGGCTCCACCAGATGTGTCCAGGCACTGGAACCGTGACTTGAGCAACCCAAACACGTGCTCAATTATGATTCTTGTTTGTGCGTGTGCCTCATTATGGAGTTCTTGTTCAGGTGTGTGTGCATTTCTAATGGGTGTCATCAACCATGGCTCCAGTGCGTATCCAGCATCCCCTACTAGGTGACCATAGGGAATGTCCCCATTGGCAAATAACTAGTACAGTTGGGTCAGATGCCAAATGTGGGAATTGTGATAGCTTCCAGGGCATCCAGCACACACATTCATTATTATGCCCTGGGCATAACACACAAACTGGCAGTTGATGGAGGGGAAGCCCTTGCGGTTGATGTAGACCCTACCCCACTCACTAGGTGGTGCTTTGATGTATATGTGCATGCAGTCTATTGCACTCACTACCTCAGGGTATTCTGCTATTTGGTGGAAAAGATGCATATTGCCGGCCAATGCCTCACGGGAATTGGGGAAATATATGTGGTCACCGACATGTGCTGACATGGCATCCAGGAACTGGTGGAGTACCCTGGATGCTGATGCCTGTGAAATCCCCATCATATCACCAGTTGGTCTTTAGAAGGTACCTGTACTTAGTATTCTTAGGCCAACACATACCTTGGTATCTACTGGGATGGGTTCCCCTCTGTTGGTTCTGTGTGTGAGGCGTGGCCGGCACAGATGAACAATTTGCTGTAGGAGGTCCCTGTCCACTATCTCCAGCTCATGTAGCCACTGGTAGGTTATCTTGGGTCTGTACACTCTTCTCCATCTCCTCACTGTGGGTTGCTCAGCAGCATTCACAACATCACCACCCTCAGTACCTTGCACATGTTGGTTTATGATAGCAAGAGCAGCCCCTAACATTTTGTCTTACTTAAACTTTTTAAGCTTTCCCTCTTTGTATACTGCAGTGTTGCAGAGTTCTTGAGAAAAAACAGGGGGGGATGGTGTTTGTAGAGCTTAAAGTGCTGGGCTGGGCTGGGCTAGTCTGCTGCCTGTGTAATTGGCTGATTCTGATATATTTCACCTGACAGCTCTGCTAGTTCTCATTGGTTAACTTTCTACTACTTTTCCTTCCTTTTGCCTTTCTGTTTCCGCCCGGTGCAGCGCCGTGCAAATGAGCGCAAACGCACGTGCACACACACACACACACACACACACACACACACACACACACACACACACACACACACACACACACACACACACACACACTGTGTGCATGCTTGCAAGGAGTTTCCTATCTTTTAACAGTGTGCACCATGGGTTTGAGGTTTTCAAATAGGACAACTGTAGATATGTCTCTGCAATCCTGAGCAACTCAGGGCAAACACGAGCTACTGTGCTCCAATTAGCTTACAGCCTGTCTGACACACCCCCTCATGATGTCACCTATATTCTAGTCTTCGACTCACCTACTCCTAATCTTACACTCTTGGTACATGCCTCACATGTTGGGAAAAATTGGAATTCACTATCCTTATCCTCAATTGCATAGGATTGCCTAGTAATGCATGGTTACATCTCTCACACTGAGCTTCCCCCCTTAGCAACCACTAGTCAGTAGCCATGTTGTCTTCAGCCTGCCATTCACCTGCATGGCAGAATAAGCTTTTTCGTGAAAATGCCTATTTTTGGCTTTTTTTAAATTATGTTCTTGTTTTTTTAAAGCGCTGTATGTTTGCACGGTGCTGCGCTATGTTTAAACATCAGAAATTGGGGAAAGAAAAAGTTACATTTTTTATGTTTTTAAACATTTTGCAATGCCAATGGCTTTATATTTGGCCATTGGCATGCTTCCTCAACTGTATGCATCCTTTATTTGGAGCTGTCATAGCTCCGTTTAGCTATTTGCAGAAATGTACTCTGTTACCAATGGAGTACATTTCTGCGGGTAACACTAATCTTCCACGGACAGGTAAGTGTTTGCTGTATCGCAAATTTACCTCATTTGCATGGCTTTCACCAGCAAATGAGGTAATTTGCATATCATGACGCTGTCCATGCAAGACTAGCTTTAGCAGCTCTCGTGCACACCCCTGCCGGCTGTTCCTGGATTGCACGGCAGACATATTGCCTGCATGAGCTCCTACACTCATCTTGCATTCATTGCAAGCTTTCATGAATCCAGGGGATTATGTTCAGTCAGATTATTGGATTATAATACAGAGATCTTTATATGTACATTTTGTTAATTCTATCAAATTTCAACTCATTTGCCTGTGTTTTCTATGTAAACTCCCTGTTTTCCCTGCTCATTTGGCCTGCTGTAGCATCTCTCCTCAGAATTGCTCATTCTGGTTTGCCAAACATTAATTTGTCAAACTCATAGGTGCTTTTTAATGACCTTGAACTTTTTTACTGTTTGTTATATACTGTAAACAGTTGCTTACTCCTGAATGTTTGATACAATAAAAATATGTTAGAAAGTTCTTCTGTTATATTTTCATCTTCAGTTAGCTTGCCTTCTTTTTTACATTTAAAATCACTGCTTTCTCTTAAATTGTTCTCTCTGGGTATGAAAGTCATCTTGGGATAGTAATAATCTTCGTAGTTGGAGCACATTAATAGCTGCTATTTCTGATAGCCTAGCACTAACTGGACAAACTTATAGCTGCAGTGCTGATCACACCACTGCTGTATATGTAGCTAGATAGTGTTTACACTGTCTAACTGAAGTTTACACTGTGTCATTGCTACTAAAATCTTTCTTACTTCATCTTGTGAGGGACTTGTATTTGTTGACTCTGGGCTTTACACGTTTGTGCTGTTCTGAGCTGATTTGCTTAGATCCCCACAGTCCTGCTACCACCTGAAAAGGACTATGAGTGCTGTTTACCATATATCCAGTGTAACTGTGTAATCTCACTCCCTCCTTTTTCCATATTATCCTATAAATGATAGCTAGAGGTGATGGAGATGAAGCACCCTGAGATGGGTGGTAAGATGCACACTGTGGGACAGAGGAAGAAATGACAGCATCAGAGCAGAAGCCAAAGTAGCTTCAGTTGCAGAGAAGGTCAAAAAGAACAGATTGCATGGTTTGGCCACATGAAAAATAAATAGAAGAAGGCAAGAGGAACAATCTAGTGATCAAGATTTGTGACAGACAGGAACTAGTCAAGATGAAACAATGGTATCCAGCAAACAGATGGATGGATTATGCATGACTACTAAAGAAGATAGGAAAGTAGCATTGAATAAAGAGAGATGGCAACAGGTAACACGATACTGCAACCCATGTAGAAAATGGGGAAAAGGGGGGTTGATGATGATGACGATGATGATGATTCTATAAATGACAGCAGTAGACAGTATGCAGAGATAAGATACAGGAGACTATCCCCTTCTATTGCCTGGCTTCTGGCATTTGGTATCCTACACATTATAAGAATTACAACATGCAAAGTGAAAATGAACTCTTTCTTAACCAATTAGATTCTCTATGTGCATACACAAGCTAGAGGCAACCCTCTTGAAATCTCATGATAAAAAGTGAACATTATGCTATTTTACCCTCACATATACAATTACAACATCCCATTACTAATAACATTAATCAGTCATGTGCTGATGCCATAAAAAATCATATTAAATTCTCCTAGAATTCTTAAGAGTACACATAAATGAAACTCCCCCAAATACATGTGCTAAATGCACCCTTTAATGAACTTGTTGCCAACAGCATAACATGCAAGTGCTAACAGAAATAAATTCATTTGTGGAAAATGGTAATCGATGACTCCAGTGTCAGATACCCTGACTCCATGGTGGAGCTGCACAAGGTTATGGTTAGTTCATAGGTTCATAGGTTCATAGGTTCGTACTAGGCTATCTGCCCTAAGGCATTTATAAGCCTAGCCAGAGTGTATGTGGCTTACACCACCCCTTAGGATGAGAATACTACGCCCTTTTAGGGTTTAGTTTACTATGCCTCTATCTAGTAGTGACACAGAGATGACCCCGGGGGTAAACCTACGATCTCCCATCCATTCTGAGATTTCTCTTGAATAGAGTCAGTGAGGGGCTCTGCCTAACATGGACTGGGATTCTGTTCCAGAGTGTAGGGAGCCTCTGGGTTATGAATCTGTCCCACCAGCATGTCCTATTTATTTCTGTGTTGAGGTTTAAGTCACTTGTTCTCGTGGCTCTGATGGACTTGGATTTTCTGAGGTGGAGCATGTCCATTAATTCAGGATTGGACATGGCCTTGTACGTCAGGCACAGATCACCTCTGAGTAGGCGGTATGCGACTGAATAGAGCTGGAGTTTTTTCAGTCGGGCGGCATATGGCATATGTTTAAGACCATTTATCCTCTTGGTGAGGAACTTTTGGGGTCTTTCCAACTGCTGCAGGTGTCAGGTGAGATACATCCCAAATGGGGCATTGTACTCAATCATTGGCCTGATAAGAGAAGAGTACAGGGGCACAATGACCTCTCTTGATCTAGATGTGAAACCCTTCATGATAAGGTGGGCAATATAGAAGGTCTTCCTAACCACTTTGGCAATGTGAGTGTCAAATGAGAGGTTACTGTCAACCTGGGTCCCTAGGTCCCTGATTACCTCTTCCGTACTTAATGGATTACCACCTATGTGGTAATTTGTCGGTACCTTGTTTTTCCCAAAGGGTATGACTATACATTTTTTGGCGTTCAGCTTAAGGCCATGGCTCTGGCACCAATTATCTGTTTCTATGAGGCCTCTCTGAAGGATGTTTGTGTCCACTGGAGTATCAATTATGGCACCCAGTTTGCAGTCATCTGCGAACTTTGTCAGCCACAATCCTCCTATGTTTGCCTGTACCTCGGAAAAATAAATGCCGAACAAGAGGGGTCCCAGGACTGAGCCCTGTGGGACACCGCTTGTGACTGGCTTAGAGTCTGACATAGCTCCAGCATCTCTGACCCTGTGGGTTCTGTCCTTGAGCCAGTTTGCAACCCATCTTGTGACATATGGGTTTACATTTAAGCTGGTGAGTTTGTCTATGATGCCCGAGTGGGGTATTGTGTCAAAGGCTTTTGCAAGGTCAAGGTAGGCTGTGTGAACTGCCTTACCCTCATCAATGGCCTTAGTGACTGTTTCAAAAAGTCGACCAAGTTCAAAAGGCAGGATCTGCCCCTGACAAAGCCAAATTGGGTAGGATCCAATGTCTGTAGGTCCCCAATGTCTTTGTTTATGAGTTCCATAATGATCCTCTCCATAGCTTTGCAGACCAGGCTCGTCAAGCTTATGGGGCCGTAATTTCCAGGGTCCGTAGAAGCACCGCCTTTGTGAAGTGGGACCACTGTTGCCGTACGCCACTCTTTGGGTACGTATCCTGTAGTAAGGCTAAGATTAAACAGCAGCCTTATGTGTGGGTTTAGTTCCTCTTGGAGTTCATGTAGCACACAGCCTGGGATACCATCCGGTCCCATTGATGCTGTGTTTTTAGCTTTAGAGAGGGTGGCTCTCACCTGGGCATCTGAGATGTTAGGGAGGCTACACTCTGCTGGGATAGTTTTTTCTCCTTTTGGGGGGGAGGGGGAGGAGAAATTTGCACTGAACCTGTCTGCCAGAATGTTGACAATGTCAGTGGGTTCGGTGTATTTTGTGTCATTTTGGACTAACTCTGAGCATATCTGGGAGTTTCCACCCAGGTTTCTAACATAGCTAAAGAAGGCCTTGTGATTGTCTTTTGTGTCTTTTGCGATTTTTCTCTCAAAGTTGGCCTTGGATGATTTTATGAGTGATCGTAGTTTTTTGCTAGTACTGATCAGAGACGCCTTCCCTTTTAGGGATTTTGCTCTGTCATGTAGTAGCTTCCTCCTCCTGTTGTAAAGTTTGTTTATGGCTGGGGTCCACCAGACCGGGCACCTGCCTTTGGGGGAATGGGTCTTGGTTTTATTTGGGATTGCATGATCCATGCATTCTTGAAGGTGCCCATAGAAGGCATTTGCAAAGGATTCAGCAGTGTGGGTTGTGGTTTCCACTGGCCCAGGGGCCTTGAAGGATACCACTTCAGTCTTAAGAAGTGTGAAGTTTGCTTTTGAGAAGTTCTTCACTGAGGTCTTTTGTGCAGGGGGTGGGGGCGGGATGTGGATTTCCAGTGAGATTAATTTATGGTCTGATCTTACCAAAGAGGGATATACTTCCGGTGTGGAGCATTTTGTCCCCATGTTTGTGATGATCAGGTCTAGTATATTGTCTCCTCTTGTGGGAATGGTGACTAGTTGTTCCATTGCATTTGAGTTTATGAATTCTAGGAACCTTTGGGCTAGGGTGTTGGGGCTTGAGTAATGTTCCCAGTCTATGTTTGGGTAGTTGAAGTCTCCCAAAATGATGGTATTTGGAGAGACATTCATACTCTCCAGTGTCTTCAGGAAGGCTGTGTGGGGTTCCTGAGTTTGAGAGGGTGGTCTGTAGCATGCTACAAACTGTAAGGCAGTTTTCCTATGGTTAGTTGCACCTGGATAGTCTCCGATGCTTCATGCGTTGCCACTAACCTGGAGGTGTGGGTATCTTTGATGAAAATGGATACTCCCCTCCTTTTGTGGTTCGGTCCAAGTTTTGGGGCCGGAAAGCATGATATGAGGTAAAACCTGATAGTGCTGGGGTGCTCTCAGGAGCCTTGAACCAGGTTTCAGTCACCGCACAGACATCGATGTTCTCCATACTGAGGTGGGCTTCGAGGGCGTGCATCTTGAGGTTTAGACTTCTGGCATTGAGCAGCATTACCCTTAGTTTTTTTCCACTTGTGTTTTCTAGGGAGGTAGGTTTGTCATTTGAGCCTTGCCTAAAAAAGGCACTATGGGGGTGGCAAGAGCCTTGGCCAATATCCGGAAGCCCAAAGGTGACAGGTGCAAGCCATCCCTTGCGAAGCATCGTGGCTTGTCAAGCATGTCTTCCCAAGCAGACAGACATTGGATCCCCTTAGAATGACACCAGTAATTAAGCCAATTGTTAAAACTGATCATTTTGTCTTTGTACTGTGGCATCATTCTTGGTGAGGGTAAGATGCTGCTCAGGGTCAGGGTCATACCGGCCTGGGCTACATAATCAGAGAGCTCCTCTATGTCTCTTTTCATGTAGTCCAGGGAGGTACGTCTCAGGTCGTTCACACCGGCATGTACAATGACTGAGTCATATTTGTACTTGCTGTGGAGTGACCTGAGTGCTTGTGTTATGTGGCAGATTCTAGCTCCCGACAGGCAGCTTACTGTGACCTTTTCCTTGTTTAGTCTGGTGAGCGGGACGTCAGTGTGTCTGACTATGGAGTCACCTATTACAAGTGTGTCTGGCATGTTGTTTGGCCTTAAGGGCTGTGACTGTTTAGCACACTGACTTTGTGAACTATGTGTTGCATGTGCTATGTCTTGAGGTGGTGGTTGCTTGGGTGTCTGCTTTGGAGGCCTCTGTTGTTTTGGTAGATTTTAATCAGTGCCTCGAGTATGTTTTTGTGTGTTTATGTGTTTGGTTTGCTGTTGTGATAGTTCTATGTGAGACTGGGTTTGTTGTGTGCGTGGTTACCTTCTCCTCCTGACTGGTCTTGCCAGTACTGAATTGAGAGAGCTCAGCCTCCAGTTTGGCTATATAGTTGCATCTCTCGCATATATTTGTATTTGTTGGGAGGAGGAGAGGGTTGTCTGTGTAATGAGGCAATTGTAACATTGCCTCAAGATTCCCAGATTCACCAGCTGAACAGGAGAGGACGCCAGCAACTGACCCTTGACATGCTAGAAATAGTGAAAAGATTGCTGTGTAACTGAGTCAGAAAGGACCTATAGGGAGATGTGTACTCAACAGAATTTAGATGAATGAAGTACTTTCTTTTGTTTAAGAGTGCTTACCTGTATAAAAATGCTTTAGGAGCAAGTGCTGAGCTTTTCAGATAGAGTATAGGCTGTTTAGATTGCAAGTAGAACAGTTCTAAGGGAAAAATTGAAGAGCAGACTTGGCGGAGCCGAAAAAGTTTAACCTTATTTAACTAAGTTTAACCTTGTTTAACACTGCGCTATGCGCATACGACCGTGCAAAAGATGCAAAGGCGGATTTTAAGCAGTGAACTGCAAAAGAGCTAGGAATGGTCCCAAACAACCAATTACTACAGCTTCTTGAGCTGAGGTCACTTCCCCAAGGACAGGTAGGCTGCTCAAGGCTCCCCACTCCCACTGGTGAGCAAAGAAACTTCCTTCTATCCAAGTAAGGTAATGGACAACACAGGAACTACACCACAGCCCAGAATACAGCAATGCCTGTATACTGGTCTAAACTAGTTGAGAAAGGCAGGAAAACAAGGATTATTTTTTTTTTTTTTTTTTTTTTTGGTAGAAATACACAGAAAATGCAGAGGCAGTGATAATTAGTTACACAGGCTAACACACTTTAGTGGGCAGCCTCCACAGTTAAATTAAAGAAACAAACAAGCAAACTTTCGATCCAATTCAACTAAATATAACTTTAAGTGCAGATTTAAAAATAAATGCAGTAATCAGAAAAAAACAGTTCAGGCTAAGCAACAGAAGCTATTTCCAGTGAAAAAAAAGCAAATATACTTAAATCCAGAAGGTAGTCGCTTTTGAGTTCCTTGCTGCTAGGACCACTCTGTAAACCCTCGTGGAGCTTGTCTGAGCAGTATAGACAGAAAAACGCCCAGAGGTGGATTTTAAGCAGTGAACTACAAAAGAGCTAGGAATGGTCCCAAACAACCAATTACTACAGCTTCTTGTGCTGAGGTCACTTCCCCCAAGGACAGGTAGGCTGCTCAAGGCTCCCCACTCCCACTGGTGAGCAAAGAAACTTCCTTCTATCCAAGTAAGGTAATGGACAACACAGGAACTACACCACAGCCCAGAATACAGCAATGCCTGTATACTGGTCTAAACTAGTTGAGAAAGGCGGGAAAACAAGGATTATTTTTTTGTTTTTTTTTTTGTAGAAATACACAGAAAATGCAGAGACAGTGATAAATTAGTTACACAGGCTAGCACACTTTAGTGGGCAGCCTCCACAGTTAAATTAAACAAACAAACAAGCAAACGTTCGATTAAATTCGACTAAATGTAACTTTAAGTGCAGATTTAAAAATAAATGCAGTAATCAGAAAAAAAACAGTTCAGGCTAGTTTAAAGTAAGCAACAGAAGCTATTTCCAGTGAAAAAAAGCAAATATACTTAAATCCAGAAGGTTGTCGCTTTTTCGAGTTCCTTGCTGCTAGGACCACTCTGTAAACCCACGTGGAGCTTGTGATAGCAGAATCTCAGGAGGCAGCATTGCTGCCATATCAGTAGCCCTCAGGACCAATCAAACAGTAAGTATGACTATGACATGACTGCAGCCAATGCAAGAGTGAATGATAATGGACATGCAGAAGGACCTGCTGGAACTTGTTACACTTGCTTCAGTCAAGGATAAGACTTTGGTTTTGAATGGTAGCCTCCCCCAGTGAAGAAAGATGCCTAGATTAAAAGTAAAGATAATTAGTTTCTCTAACTGTCTTAAATATCATCCCCTGGTAGTCAGTAGATAAAAATTTAACAGAATGAGGAAACTGCTTAGATTAACTTGTAAGCCTAGAATATCTCATTACAAAGACAATATAAAATGAATCAACAAGAAACTGAAGGCAGCTATAAAGACCAACAAACCATCCCATAAACATAAGCTAGAATCTGAGTCTAATTATAAATCCTTCTTTAGTTACATTAAAAAACTAAGAAGAAACTCAAGTCACTGCTCCAAATGTAATCTATAACAGCACTTCTCATTGCACTCATAAATGAGGTTTGGAACAGACCATTTTGTCCAGGGACATCTTCAAGGTGGGGGGTTAGTTAGAGTTGCAGGATTTGGGAGGATAGAGGTAGGATAGGGTTAGATAGGAATGGATGAGGTTTGGGAGGAAGTGAGGTAGATGTAGGGAGGGGCTTAAAGGATGTTAGGCAAGTGTAACTGGATTAGGAGTCAAATTTTGGCATGAACTTGCTAAGGCAAGTTTATGTCCAACACGACCTAAGGTTCCTGAAGGATAAGTGGACCTCTGGTTCCTGGTTGGTGACAGGTGGTTTGTATATTTAGTGAAGCATATATACATATGGAGGCTAAGTAACCTATATGGCTTTTTTTTTTTAGTTGGCCCTATGACTAGAGGGATGAGACCTTTCCAGAGGAGTATGCTCGGTGCGTGATGTCCATGGGGGAGTGGATGGTTGCCTGATGGGAGAAAGCTTTTTGTAATTTCAGGCTATAATTAAAAAAAAAAAAAAAAAGTGGGCTTTGTGTTCAGCAAGAAAGCTAGGTGGGCTCTGGTTACCAAGAAAACTTGGGAGCTACAGAAGTTGGTAGCCTTTCTCCTTTGCTGGTTATGTTAATCTATGTTATTAGTCATTGCAATAGTTATACTCCCCCCTTTTCTCATCTGCAGGTACGGATGTTGTGTCTTTCTTGATCTCGGTGTATGTCAGTGGTGGATGGTGGGCTGTATTGCCTTTCTATATTTTGAATACTGTAGTTTGTTTTCTTTACCTTGTGTTTTGCTTGCATTCTGTTTTAACAGCATATTAAAACTTCAAAAGAGACCACAGCTCTCTCTGTTCTGAGTCAGGCAGAATTTTTTCCCTCCCTCCCACCCATTTAAGTTGTCTTGTTAAATACCACTGTCTTTCTAGTTGCCCGCCTCTTATGTTAATCTGACCATATATCTCATTTCTCTCTACTTTCACTGGCTTATGTGAGTAATCACAAAACCATCACTTTTGAAATCCCACCTTCAATTATTTAAATTTATTGGCCATCCTACAGTATTTCATAGTACCAAAATACAAAAGTAACCACCCTTTCAGTCCATCTTGCTGTTTTAAAAATAGTAACTCTCCACTAAACCTTAACTTTTAAACAGGTAAAACTCAAGTTACCTACTTTCATATCTAACTTCTCTAGTGCACACTGCAGAGTGCATTCTTTTCAATCTTACCTTTAAGCATCCCTGTTACTAGCATTTTCTCTAATACCTAAAAAGATCATCTCTACTTGACTCCAAGTAGACTTTTCTATCTGTTAAACCTAGCACTTGCTCCTACAGTACTTATTACCTTGATACGGCACTCTTATAGATAGCACCCCAAAAAGGCAAACCCCATTTCTCGGTCACCCACGCCCCCGGAATCTCTTTTTAAAGTTTTTTTGTCTAGTCCTTCTAGCATGTCGAGGATCAGTTGCTAGTGTCCTCTCCTGCTCAGCTGGTGAACCTGAATATTGAGGCAATGTTACAATTGCCTCATGTACACAGACAACCCTCTCCTCCTCCCACAAAACACAAATACATGCGAGAGATGCAACTATACTGCCAAACTGGAGGCTGAGCTCTTCAACATAGGACTGGCAAGACCAGTCAGGAGGAGAAGGTTACCACACACACTATAGACCCAGTCTCACATAGTACCATCACAACCTCAAATCATACACATAAACACATAAAGACATACTCGGCGGCTCTGATCAAAAATCTACCAAAACAGCAGAGGCCACCAAAGCAGACACCCAAACAACCACCACCTCAGAACACAACACCTGCAACACATAGACCTCACAGTCAGAGTGTCAAACAGTCACAGCCCTTAAGGCCAAACACAATGCCAGACACACTAGTCATTGGTGACTCCATAGTCAGACACACTGATGTCCCGCTCACCAGACTGAGTAAGGAGAAGGTCACAGTAAGCTGCCTGTCGGGTGCTAGAATCCGCCACATAACGCAGCACTCAGGTCTCTCAACAGCAGGTACAAATACGACTCAGTCATTGTCCACGCTTGGTGTAAACGACCTGAGATGTACCTCCTTGACTACATGAAAAGGCACTATGGGGGTGGCAAGAGCCTTGGCCAATATCCGAAGCCAAAGGTGACAGGTGCAAGCCATCCCTCTGACATCGTGGCTTGTCAAGCATGTCTTCCCAAGCAGACAGACATTGGATCCCTTAGAATGACACCAGTAATTAAGCCAATTGTTAAAACTGATCATTTTGTCTTTGTACTGTGGCATCATTCTTGGTGAGGGTAAGATGCTGCTCAGGGTCAGGGTCATACCGGCCTGGGCTACATAATCAGAGAGCTCCTCTATGTCTCTTTTCATGTAGTCAGGAGGAGTGCACGTCTCAGGTCGTTCACACCGGCATGTACAATGACTGAGTCATATTTGTACTTGCTGTGGGTGACCTAGTGCTTGTGTATGTGGATTCTAGCTCCTACGGGCAGCTTACTGTGACCTTTCCTTGTTTAGTCTGGTGGCGGACGTCAGTGTGTCTGACTATGGAGTCACCTATTACAAGTGTGTCTGGCATGTTGTTTTGGCCTTAAGGGCTGTGACTGTTTAGCACACTGACTTTGTGAACTATGTGTTGCATGTGCTATGTCTTGAGTGGTGGTTGCTTGGGTGTCTGCTTTGGAGGCCTCTGTTGTTTTGGTAGATTTTTAATCAGTGCCTCCGAGTATGTTTTTGTGTGTTTATGTGTTTGGTTTGCTGTTGTGATAGTTCTATGTGAGACTGGGTTTGTTGTGTGCGTGGTTACCTTCTCCTCCTGACTGGTCTTGCCAGTACTGAATTGAGAGAGCTCAGCCTCCAGTTTGGCTATATAGTTGCATCTCGCATATATTTGTATTTGTTGGGAGGAGGAGAGGGTTGTCTGTGTAATGAGGCAATTGTAACATTGCCTCAAGATTCCCAGATTCACCAGCTGAACAGGAGAGGACGCCAGCAACTGACCCTTCGACATGCTAGAAATAGTGAAAAAGATTGCTGTGTAACTGAGTCAGAAAGGACCTATAGGGAGATGTGTACTCAACAGAATTTAGATGAATGAAGTACTTTCTTTTGTTTAAGAGTGCTTACCTGTATAAAAATGCTTTAGGAGCAAGTGCTGAGCTTTTCAGATAGAGTATAGGCTGTTTAGATTGCAAGTAGAACAGTTCTAAGGGAAAAATTGAAGAGCAGACTTGGCGGAGCCAGAAAAAGTTTAACCTTATTTAACTAAGTTTAACCTTGTTTAACCGGCGCTGTATGCGACCGTGCAAAAAGCTCCGATGCAAAGGCGGATTTTAAGCAGTGAACTACAAAGAGCTAGGAATGGTCCCAAACAACCAATTACTACAGCTTCTTGTGCTGAGGTCACTTCCCCCAAGGACAGGTAGGCTGCTCAAGGCTCCCCACTCCCACTGGTGAGCAAAGAAACTTCCTTCTATCCAAGTAAGGTAATGGACAACACAGGAACTACACCACAGCCCAGAATACAGCAATGCCTGTATACTGGTCTAAACTAGTTGAGAAAGGCGGGAAAACAAGGATTATTTTTTGTTTTGTTTTTTTGTAGAAATACACAGAAAATGCAGAGACAGTGATAAATTAGTTACACAGGCTAGCACACTTTGGTGGGCAGCTCCACAGTTAAATTAAACAAACAAACAAGCAAACTTTCATTAAATTGACTAAATGTAACTTTAAGTGCAGATTTAAAATAAATGCAGTAATCAGAAAAAAACAGTTCAGGCTAGTTTAAAGTAGGCAACAGAAGCTATTTCAGTGAAAAAAAGCAAATATACTTAAATCCAGAAGGTAGTCGCTTTTTCGGGGTTCCTTGCTGCTAGGACCACTCTGTAAACCCGTGGAGCTTGTCTGAGCAGTATAGCCAGAAAACGCCAGCAGAGGTGGATTTTAAGCAGTGAACTACAAAGAGCTAGGAATGGTCCCAAACAACCAATTACTACAGCTTCTTGTGCTGAGGTCACTTCCCCAAGGACAGGTAGGCTGCTCAAGGCTCACCACTCCCACTGGTAAGCAAAGAAACTCAGTACTATATAAGTAAGGTAATGGACAACACAGGAACTACACCACAGACCAGAATACAGCAATGCCTGTATACTGGTCTAAACTAATGAGAAAGGCGGGAAAACAAGGATTATTTTTTGTTTTTTGTAGAAATACACAGAAAATGCAGAGACAGTGATAAATTAGTTACACAGGCTAGCACACTTTAGTGGGCAGCCTCCTGATTAAATTAAACAAACAAACAAGCAAACGTTAAATTAAATTCGACTAAATGTAACTTTAAGTGCAGATTTAAAAATGAATGCAGTAATCAGAAAAACAACAGTTCAGGCTTGTTTAAGTAAGCAACAGAAGCAATTTCCAGTGAAGAAAAAGCAAATATACTTAAATCCAGAAGGTTGTCGCTTTTCCGAGTTCCTTGCTGCTAGGACCACTCTGTAAACCCAAGTGGAGCTTGTGATAGCAGAATCTCAGGAGACAGCATTGCTGCCATATCAGTAGCCCTCAGGACCAATCAAACAGTAAGTATGACTATGACATGACTGCAGCCAATGCAAGAGTGAATGATAATGGACATGCAGAAGGACCTGCTGGAACTTGTTACACTTGCTTCAGTCAAGGATAAGACTTTGGTTTTGAATGGTAGCCTCCCCCAGTGAAGAAAGATGCCTAGATTAAAAGTAAAGATAATTAGTTTCTCCAACTGTCTTAAATATCATCCCCTGGTAGTCAGTAGATAAAAATTTAACAGAATGAGGAAACTGCTTAGATTAACTTGTAAGCCTAGAATATCTCATTACAAAGACAATATAAAATGAATCAACAAGAAACTGAAGGCAGCTATAAAGACCAACAAACCATCCCATAAACATAAGCTAGAATCTGAGTCTAATTATAAATCCTTCTTTAGTTACATTAAAAAACTAAGAAGAAACTCAAGTCACTGCTCCAAATGTAATCTATAACAGCACTTCTCATTGCACTCATAAATGAGGTTTGGAACAGACCATTTTGTCCAGGGACATCTTCAAGGTGGGGGGTTAGTTAGAGTTGCAGGATTTGGGAGGATAGGGGTAGGATAGGGTTAAATAGGAATGGATGAGGTTTGGGAGTAAGTGAGGTAGATGTAGGGAGGGGCTTAAAGGATGTTAGGCAAGTGTAACTGGATTAGAGTCAATTTTGGCATGAACTTGCTAAGGCAAGTTTATGTCCAAGACGACCTAAGGTTCCTGAAGGATAAGTGGACCTCTGGTTCCTGGTTGGTGACAGGTGGTTTGTATATTTAGTGAAGCATATATACATATGGAGGCTAGGTAACCTATATGGCTTTTTTTTTTTAGTTGGCCCTATGACTAGAGGGATGAGACCTTCCAGAGAGTATGCTCGTGCGTGATGTCCATGGGGGAGTGGATGGTTGCCTGATGGGAGAAAGCTTTTTGTAATTTCAGGCTATAATTAAAAAAAAAAAAAAAAAGTGGGCTTTGTGTTCAGCAAGAAAGCTAGGTGGGCTCTGGTTACCAAGAAAACTTGAGAGCTACAGAAGTTGGTAGCCTTTCTCCTTTGCTGGTTATGTTAATCTATGTTATTAGTCATTGCAATAGTTATACTCCCTCCTTTTCTCATCTGCAGGTACGGATGTTGTGTCTTTCTTGATCTCGGTGTATGTCAGTGGTGGATGGTGGGCTGGAGGGACACACGATGGCTATTTCATGGGCTTTGAGTTATGAGGAGGAGAGATTGCGAGTCTAATGTAGCATGTCATGAAAGATGTCAATTTAGATATGCATTCAACAGTCAATTTATTAACATTGTTAACAGTTGGGCAAGATGATCTTTATGATGGTTCTATATTTCACAGAAGTCTGGTGTGCTGGTAATAATAGAGAGACTGTTTTACCTTTGTTGTGTTTTTGGAAGCTTGGGTACTTCATACTGCTCAGCTGATTTCCCAGTAGTTTGGTCTCCAATTATTTCTTGGCCCCCGATAACATTTTGGAGGATTTTCATGGTATATAGCATTGGCAGTTCAAAAAAAATGGGAAGAACAAAAGGGAAAGGAACAGTAGTGATAGGGAAGTACCGGTTAATGAGGTTGCCTAGGCAGGATTTAAATTACATGCTACAAAAGCAGATATTCTTAGATGGCAGATGTGAAGTTTAGTGTGAATAGTATGTCTTTATCTCTTGGCAGTGTTCAGTGAGATCGTTTGTTTCGTATTGCGACTTGTTGAATCAACCAAAACTTTAAACAGCAAAAACAACGTTTTATTATGACAAATAAAATATTCGGAAAACAATAAGCGGTTTCATCTTAACTTGCTTAGACTTTTAGAGTTATTGGCTATAACATGGTTCAAACATCTTAGAAAAGAAAGAGATGATGAAAAATTAAGAAAGTTCAACAAAGCAGATAGCAACTGGGGAAAAAACCTAATTGTCTGAAATAAGTAATACTGTTACTAATTGACTGACGTAGGCACAGGATGATGGGTAAGATTATGGGGTCTGGCAACTTCCTGTCTTAGCTTAGACAAAACAAATATTTTGAATTATAAATGTGAAAAAAAAGAACTATTTCTGATGCTGACACATTCGTATTACTGAACGTTGTTATTATGGCTACAGGCTCAAAAATGTATGAAACAAGATAACCAACACAGGATTGTCATATGTCTCCCAAGAGTTACAGATTAATGAAATAAATATAAAGACATTTTTGTTCATGCAAGTATGAATGATGAGAAAAGTGAAGATGTCTATTCTGTAGCAAGTGGCATCATATACCTAATTGAACTAATACCAGCATATGTGTCTGATCCAATCTGTTTGTGTATTTTGCACATGGGGTGATATCACATGTGAAAAAAAAAAACACAGGATTGAAATGATCAGAAGAATTACCTACACAATCAAATAATTCACTTTGAGAGGATCGATATATATCATTTGCTCTGTTTCTGAGGAAAGTCCCCTTCCATTATCTAAGACATTCATTTCAGTAAAGTAGGTAAAATAATGTTTGCAATAGACTTTCTTACTGGAATAAACATTTTTCCAAGAGTGAATTTACATCATGATCAACCTATCCTAGTTATAAGGGCTTCACATGTATTGATAACAGGAATTAGGAGTTTACTTTAAATAAAGCAATGTTGAGGCTAATCAGTTAAAATCAAACAAAGCTGATATTGCAGTTATTACAGAGACATGGCAAAGACTGCTAGGTGCAAACCAGTGTTTGACAGATATTAGGCTTGTTTCAGTAACAGAAGTAACATTTTAAGATCTCAATATACAATAGCCAGGCTGCCAGATGGACAGACTTTACCTTACATTACAATTATGATATAGATATTACAAGCTAAAATAATAGGATGACATAGGCTCAAAATAGGGAAATATTTTAAATATTGCTCTTATATGCTGTGATGTTATGAAGTAGTGCCATCTGTGCCAGGGACCATAGGGTGGTACATGTGTACATATCCCAGAATACCTAGCTGGAATTTTGAAGAATTTTATGTTCTCTGACCATCACACTGATTTGTTCAGATGTTTGACTCGAGTTAAAAATATATTTGTAAAGTTATTTGTGGTTATATGCAAAAGTATTCCCTGGTAAAGAAGATACGTCATTTGATTTATATTTAACATTTAAATGAACTACCCCCTGCTCTTCAGATAAGTCATACAGGATCTTTAACATTCAGCATACTACCATCAACTCAGACAGATGCAACATCCACATATTACATCATTCCATGCACAGTACCCCTATATCAGAACTAAACTTTGAATCCAAACACCTGGTTTGGAAGTAGAACTCTCTTCCTTCTGATCTGCAAAGAATCATATTTGAGTGTGCTGCTTTCTGACCCACTGACACTAATAAAGCATTGTGACAGGGCAACAAGTATGCGGTTAACTGCAACAGCTATGGTGTGTATTGTGTCCATTTGTTCCACATTATGTGTTTAGTGTGCATCATTTGGAGATGGAAGATTAAGAGCTAGGCAGATAGCTTTACAATATAAGCTAGCTTTGGTTATACTGGGCACTAATGGACGTGGTCTGGAATCGCAAGGTTACCCGGGTTGTAGATATTGATAGGTCCCATCATGTGCTGGGTTTAGTTTAATATATTCGATTGGTAGTTAAATTTATCTTGGGTATTTGCTAGGGTCATTGGAAGCATAGCTTCAGTTATGGCTGCTTTGTCATAGATGTGAGTGGCGGTGGTACATTCCTTTCCATGTTGGCGGGAGTGGTTGTCCTTGTAGATGTCTTGGAATGGGGGTTATGTATTTTGGATGATTTACATGTCTTTTCTTTCCTGCAGATGGGGTCTTGGAATGCTGCGGCTGTAATTTGGAATAGGTGGGTATAAGATGGAACCTTTTCTTTACATATTGGAGGGTTTACTCTTCTCCTTTTCTTTGTAGATGGTGGTGTGCCAAGTACCAGTGGTGACGATACACAGTGAATTCGCAGATGATGGAAGAAGTGGCTTGCGAGGAGATTACACATGGGGAGCACAAGTGGGCAACATTTACTGACGGAAGTAAGTGGATTTCAAAGTTGTTGAGTTTTGGTAGAGGATTTACACTGCTAGTCAGAGAAGGATAGGCATTTGAGTTTTTGATCTCAGAGTTAACTGGTTGTACAGTTTGTTCTATTACCAATTCAGTATGTTAGATTAACATTGGAAGTTGTCCCTGTTTTGGGCATTTGCATCCAATAGTAAAAGGGAGTGACGGCCATAGGTAAGAGTTGGCGGTGCACAGGAAGGCCAGAGATGGGTTTGTGCTGAGTCATCAGTGGTCGGCATTCTGATTAAATGCCTTTGAAAGGTAATGGATGCTTTATGTGGATTTTGATGGTTGGTCTAGTGTAAAATGGAATTGGGGATTTTGGTGCTTGAGTGGTGCATAGGGGGTTATGTAAGGAAGTATGTTTGGGTCAAGGTAAGGTAGGACTAGGGGTGTGACAGTGCAGGGACCAGTGGCTGTTGTCATTGATGGAATGGTGCATAAATGTGCTTGTTTGGGGGAGTGTAATATAAACAGTCGCTGTCCTGCAGGAAATAGTTAAAGGTAGTTGATGTTGAGGGGCTGGACGTTCAGTTTGTTGGAGTTATGTATAAAAGGGTCACAGGGAATTTTATTTTATTCGCTGTTTAGCAAGATATGTCGAACTTGTTGTGATTTGGGTAGAGTATCGACAAGTAAAGGAGTAGGTTGGGGGCTGGGTAAGGCAGCGTTGCGGATCTGTTATGGGGGGGTCTGGGGGGTTTTCTACAGGTGGGGTGGATGTGCAGTAATTAAAAGCATAGGAAGTCACTAGATTACTGGTGCTAGGGCCCTTAAAGTCGGTTTATCTATATTTGTTTTATTTATGGCTATTACGCACTTGTATTTGGAGGTAAGGTATTCTGCTGGCGGAGGATGGATTGATGTCTGGTAGATGGTATGTTAATAAGTGTTTTTTTTTCTACTCATTAAGGTTGGTGCAGTTGGGTAGTGTAAGTCCAAGGGAGGATAAGGTATGTTGAGGGCAAGTTATAGCAGGGCTTGATATTTGCTTAAGGGTGGTTTTGGGTTCTTACTGGTGAGAGGAGCGGCACCAGTTTCAGGAGTTGGGGTAGTTACTAGGTTAATGGCTCTAAGGTTCTGATGAACTAGACAGCCTCAGGTAAATAAGATTCCTTAATCCAGAGTGCATTCCATGTTGCTCTTAGTCAAGAAGGACATGGGTGATTGTTGCCTGTGTCCAAAGGAATATAGGTAGACCTGTAGGGGGGGGGGATTTACACTTCAGGGTTGGTAATAGAATATAATAGCATGGCTATGGTCATTTTTTTCTTTGCCTTAATTATGGTTCAAAATGTTGTTGGGAACTAATTGGTTGGGAAAAGAGTGGCATATTATTTATAGAGTGGCCCCTTTGTATTGCAATCCTTGTTTATTTTGCATAGGTATTAGTTGTATCCTGAATCTGTCAGGTGTGGAGGAAATCTTACAGGTATTTTTGTTAACGCATGTTAAGTTTCATTGGTGTTTTGTATGCGATAGTAAATGCATTTTAAGCAGTTGATGAAGGAGATACGCCAGTGGTGGTGCATATTGTCATTAAGAAGTTGTGATTATGTGTGGATGAAGTATTTACAGTTTTTCTTTTACAGGTAGGTGGAAGGAAGGTGGCTTTGACAAGCGAGAGAGGGGTCGAGGTTGATGTCAGTTGATGGAGTGGTGTGAAAAGAGGTCATGGTCTTCCAGCAAGGCAGTCACATATGGAATTGTTATATTTTCTTCCCAATAGTTACAACATAATGGTTTGTTTGCTTGTTTTGGGTGGGAAGCATCAGGAGTGGATGAAGAAAAAGGAGAAGAAGAAGAAGAAGAAGAAAAAAAGAGGATATTGCACCTACTTTAAAGAGATCTCATTGGTATGATGGTAGGTGATGGGGTTTAATAACCAAATAGTATGGCTTGTTTTGCTGAGTTGCTAGAATGCCATAATGGCTGTTGAGCTGTTTTATTGCTTCTAAGGAATAGTTAGTGTGATGGCAGGATTGCTAGACAATGGGATTTTATGATACTATTTTGGTTGTTTTAAGCAGTGGAATGGGGCTGGAATTAGGCATTATGGTTTGTTCTTGCTTCTGTGTGGTTTCAGATGATGGTGGGCCTTGTGTTGGTTGTCCAGTTGAAGGGTAATGATGGGGAGTAATTAGAATTGTTATTGCTTTGGCATTAAGGAGAGCTCATTTGATTATTACTGGATTGGGTGGTAAATGGGGTTGCAATCTGGTATGATAGCATGTAGTTAAATCTGCATGGTTTTTATAATGCCCTTGAAGTCTTTGTGGAGGTGCCATTGGTCATGAAGTAAGGATTATTTAGCTCATGTGCAGTGGGTATGCTGGGCTATCTTAGCATAGGTGAAGGGTCAGTGTTTTGTTTTCAGAGGTTTTTGTAATTGGTTATTTTTGCTATGTGATAGTGTTTTAGGAGTTAACTATATCCACCTTGGTTAGTGGGGATGGGCTACACCGAATGATGTTTGGCCAGATGCCTTAATGGTGTTTAGATTGCTGGAAGTGTGCTGCAGAGAGGGTGAACAGCCTGTTCAGGCTGGTGGGCACAGAAGAGGGGCAGGCTTGCCCTCTTCTGTTCCCCCTCTCATGCTGGATGGTCAATTCAATAAGTTGTAAAAGGAAAGTGATTGGTTAGGCTGCTTGAAAAGTACATAAGTAAGTGGAGGAAGTTGCTTATTTGGTTGATGGTATAATGCAATAAATGGTAATGAAAGTGAGTGGTTACGCTGCTTGATATGTACGGATAAATGGTAACGGAAGTGAGCGGGTACGCTGCTTCATACGTAAGTGAGTGGAGGTATGGATGCTGCTTACTGATCAGGATGAGCAGGCTAATGCTGTCCTGTCCTAAGATAATGTTACATGGATGTTATATCATGTTTGGTTGAAATGAATGAATATTGAGTAACATTTATATTTATGGAAATGCAATAAAGGTCAACAAATGTCATTCGGTGTAATGTGTTTCTTGAAGGGGACCGGGACAAATGAGGTTTGGAACAGACCATTTTGTCCAGGGACATCTTCAAGGTGGGGGGTTAGTTAGAGTTGCAGGATTTGGGAGGATAGTGTTAGATAGGAATGGATGAGGTTTGGGAGGAAGTGAGGTAGGGGTAGGGAGGGGCTTAAAGGATGTTAAGCAAGTATAACTGTATTAGAAGTCACATTTTGGTGTGAACTTGCTAGCTGCTCTCCCTCCCTCTTTTTATTAGTTGGGATGTGGTTATGTTTAGTTTGGACAGGGCAGATAAGAGGGCAGGCTTGCACTCTTCTGTTCCCCCTCTGGTGCTGGCTGGTCAATTCAATAAGTTGGAAAAGGAAAGTGAGTGGTTACGCTGCTTGATAAGTATATAAGCAAGCGGGTGAAGCTGCTTATTGGATTGATGGTATAATGCAATAAATGGTAATGAAAGTGAGTGGCTACGCTGCTTAATAAGTACCGACAAATGGTAATGGAAGTGAGCGGGTACACTGCTTCATAAGTAGGTGAGTGGAGGTATGGATGCTGCTTACTGATCAGGATGAGCAGGTTTACACAGTCCTGTCCTAAGGTAATGTTACATGGATGTTATTTCATCTGTATCATGTTTGGTTGAAATGAATGAATATTGAGTAACATTTATGTTTATGGAAATTTAATAAAGGGAGGGTATATAAAAGGCTAGGTGTTGTGTGCACATTGTTCTGATGAAGTCTCTTTAGTGGAGAGGAAAGTGCTCAACTCGAATAAAGTGGTTGTCTCATTTGGATTTGTTTTTCTTCTTGCTGGCTTTTGGATTCATTGGTTTTTCTCTACCTTTGTAATTTAATAAAGGTCAACAAATGTCATTCGGTGTAATGTGTTTCTTGAAGGGGACCGGGATAAAGACATTGCCAACAAGCTATCAAATAAGTGAGCTACAAAAGTCTGTCCTGAAAATATCTTTCCCACTACAAACATCCCAATTCTCTCATGACCCTACAGTCTCAAAGGATCGTATCCTTAAAGCATTCCACAAGACCAAAAAAACTCTTTACTTGATTCTTAAAATTTACTGGGTAGTCTAATAAATAGTTTCAAGCAGACTTTTTTGGATTCTCTTCTTAAGTTTTTCACCCTAAGGCTCACTACAAGTTACATGCTTTAGTCATGTCACACTTCAGTAGTGGTGATGCCCAGCCATAAAGGTGACCCCACTACTGACCCTTTGTTGTCTGTAAAGCCATTGAGTACAGCATCACTGACTTCATAAACCAAAACATTAAAATTTGATCAGTCTTGGCCCTCAACAATTCAGATTTGTTAAAGGCAGATCATCCCTCTTAAATCATGAGTGCTTCTTTGAAATTGTCACACAGACAATGGACAGTGGTGTCACTCTTTACTCTGCCTACCTGGACTGGGCTAAGGTGTTTGGCACCACAGCATATAATGCAATTTTTAATAAGTTAATATTCTTAAACATTGATCCTTGTATGATAAGACAAGTTATAAACTGACTCAAGTGCACAGGCATGTCGTCAGGGTCAGTGACGCCCAGTCAGTTCAGAAAAAGATGACCAGTTGTACTCCTCAGGGTTCTGTACTGGGCTGTTTCCTCTTTGACATGTATTTCTTTGACCTAAACATTGTCATTAAAGATCTCTGTTTTTCTAATGATTGTAAGCCAATATCCTGGGTGTGGTTGTTAAATCAACCAATGTTACCAAGATCCTTCAAATGGAAGTAATGCACATTTACTCCAAGGGCATTGACAAAGATCTCAAAATAAATGCTAACAAATACCATATCATTTCCTTTGGAAAAAATATCCTACTTGCCCACTGTATAAGTAATGCCCCACTCTCCAGGGAGTCTGTAATCAGGGATGTGGAGACCTAGGACAGCATTGTTCCCTTCTTTTAATCACTATGTAACAAATGTAGTCATACATCCTTCTATATCTCATAATTAATCACAAAGTGCATCTAACAGGAAACCAAAGAAGTTATTGCTCCTTAGTAGTCTGCCCTGGTTAGACCTTTTATACAGTGTAATGCACCCTGTGGCATGTATCTCAATAGATACAACAAAACATTCAAAAAACTGCAGAAGTTCCTAACAAACAGGATCTCAGTCCTCAAAAAATTTCTGGAAAGATTGGAAATACTATACCTGTATTCTGTGTCATATACGCTCTTGAGGGTAGACCTGTACCTTGCTTTCTGTGCCATCAGGGAATCTATTATCTGACACCTCCTCTTTCTCGATATATCATATATTGTAGCCAACACTAGATAAGACAGTTTATATCAGGTAATAAACAAACCCAAATGGAGAGATAGGTTCATTCCCCTGCTCTAGAATGGACTGTTCTTACATGTTAAGCAATGTGACTCCCTGTTCACCTTCAAACATAGCTTAAGCAAATGGTTGGGTGACATAAAATACCTTCTAGTGCTTACAGGCCTTGGTTTTCTTGAAATTGTTGTTAGACTCTGAGGGTGGCAGGGCAAACATGGCCTCTGGTCAAACAGACTTGTATTTCCTATGATCTGTATGAGTGGTTTTAAGGAGGTAGATTGTTGTATTCAGTTAAAATGTAGACTGAATAGGTTGACTGTCTGTTTGTCTTCAAATAAGTGTTACATATAATTAATTCCACCTTTGAATAATTTTATTTATATGTTCCATTTTTTGAATCATTTTATTGTTTTATTTACGTTCTCCCTCCTTCACATAGCACACATCCCTTGCTTTCTTGCTTTGTTGAAAAATTAAGTTTCAGAGAATTCATTAAGAAGAATTACAACAGCAAGATTGAATGAAACGCAAGTCATTGCAGTGAATCTCTTAGTTTCTCTGGAGCTTGATACAGGGCTACACTCTTTGCATTCAGTGT